>NC_071400.1:61595018-61895018 GCF_022682495.2 Desmodus rotundus
CTAGCTTTTCATTATCTATTGAATATTTGGTGTCACACCGAAACACACTAGTGTTTGCTTAAAAAGTGGGCTGTAGTTGCCCTCCACTTGGTCCTTCCCTACTTCAGAGATGACCAACGTCTTTCTGGCTAGAGTCTGTACAGGTCAGATGACAGGGAAAGAAGATATTGGAGAAAATAAATTTTATCCTAGGGAAGGAGTAGTCAAGTTCCAGTACAACAAATATGGCCATGGAAAAACAAAAGGCAGGAGGAACAAGGGAATTTGGCCCTGGGGCTAGATGGAGGCAGGGCAGGCAAGCTGGGAACTAAGCATGGAACCCCTTCCCTTCCTCCCTGCTCCCTGTCATATCCCCTTCCTTGACACTCCACCTACCCCACAGGGAAAAGTTAGATACACTAAGAACTTCTGAAAGTAGATGGGACCCAAACTGGTTCTGGGAGAAATTCAGATAACTAGTAACTCTAGAGAAAATTACCCATGCATAGTAAATAGTAACCAAGGAGTCAGCACGTCCTCCACCCCACACCTATGCATTGTCAGCCTGTATTTATAACCCAATGGTGTTAGAATAGGCTTCTTTTTCTAGGCAAGAGGAGTCAGAATGCTGGGAGGAGAATCATAACTATAATGCTCTCAGGCCAACTTGCTTTGCTGTCAGCAGGAGCACATTGGGCTGTATCTTAAGTAAACTAGAAAATGAAAAAAAGGAAAAAGTCCTACTGGTGTGGTTCAGTTGGTTGGACATCGTTCCACAAAGTAAAAGGTCGCCAGTTTGATTCCCGGTTAGGGCAGATGCAAGAGGCCACCAGTCAATGTCTCTCTCTCACTTGTTTCCCTCTCTTTCTCCCTCTCTGGAAAAATAAATAAAAAATTTAAAAACCTTTTTAAAAAGTTCAAAAAACAAAAAATAAACTTTCATCTGGGACTCATTACTGAGTGCAGCCCCCAGCCTATGGCACTTCTCTGTTAGCAGGTTGTGCTGTCTTTTTCTGCACCCATCTCCCTGGGTGTCCCAACAACTTGGCTCTATCCTCCTCATCTCAGCCTCCTGCCCCGCCATAAGTGAGACATTGGAAGCATCATAAACATTTTTGGGCAATGTATGGGGGCATTTTTAACATCCCTGGGGCGCTTCAGTCATCCAAGTTCTGGCCTGGGCAGTGCACGTTATCTCCCAGGTACCAACAACTGTATCACTGATATTCCCCGAACTGGTTTTTTCCCCTGAGGCCTTGCTATATTGTTAGTGTATTATTTTGTCAGTTGCTGTAACAAAGTATCACAAACTGAGTGGTCTAAACAATAGAAATGGGCTGTGGTACAGTTGTGGAGGCAGAAGTCTGAAATTAAGCTGTTAGCACTACCACACCCTGAAAGCGCTAGGGAAGGATCTGTTCTGGGCCTCTCCCAGCTTCTCATAATTCCTTGGCCTATGGCAGCATCATGCTAAACTTCATATGGGGTTTTACCTGTGTGCATGTCTGTGTCCAAATGTCCCCATTTTATAAGGACACCAGTCACTTGGATTAGGGGTCTACCCTACTGTAGGGTAAATGGAGGCATTCTGGCTTCCTCACCCAGGTGTCTGGGTAACTAAGGGGAGCAGTGTTCCCATAGGCTTGGAGGGGCCTGATAACCAGTGTTCTCATAGCCTTGAGACTGAACCTGATAGACTGTTGCCATAACATGAGATGGGCTTGCATGTGCATAATTATGTTACATAATTTCTGGCATCTTGCTGGCTTTGTTCCCCTCTAGTACTTAAACAGGTAGGACTCCCTGCTGGGGTGATGATGATGAGAGACACAGAAGGGGACAGGTGCCACTCTGGGGAGCAAGGGCCATGACATGAGACATGCAGATAGACACGCAGCTGCAGCGTGCGTGGCTCCCCCACCCGTGAATAAAGCATGCCAGACATCCTAACGGCTCTGAATATTTTCCCGTCTGCACGGATACCATGAATCTGCCTGGCCTTGAAGGGTGGCGACACACCTACTTTAGTATGACCTCAAGTAATTACATCTGCAAAGACCCTTTCCAAATAAGGGCACATTCACAGATACTAAAGGTTAAGACATCAACATATTTTCTTGGGGAATTCAATTCAACTCGTAATAGTTGCTGTGCACTGAGCTACCATCCTGGTCCCAGTCATCTACATCTCTCACCTGATCACTGCAGCAGCTCCTGACTGGGCTCCGTGCTTCCACTCTTGCCCCTCTTCGGTCCATTCTGTAAGAGAGCTGGAGGAGAGGGATTCTGGTACAATGTAAGTCAGATCAGGTGTCTATTGCTCAAAACTTTCTAGTGCCTCCCATCTCACTCAGAGCAAGCCAAAGTCGTTAAAATGATCCTTAAAGTCCTACCCAATCTGGATCCCCCATTCCTTCTTTAAATTCATTCACATAACCCCTGTCTGGTGTGGCTCGGTAGATTGAGGACTGGTCTGAGAACCAAAGGGTTGCCGGTTCGATTCCCAGTGAGGACACATGCCTGGGTTGCAGGCCAGGTCCCCTGCATTTAAGTATACATTTAAATTGTACAAGATGATTGTGTTTATATATACACACACGCACATATACATACATACAAACATATATATGCATATATATGTACAGGGTGGGGCAAAAGTAGATTTACAGTTCGTATGGAAAATAATATAACAGTTTGCAGTACAAGAATAAACTGTGTTTCATGTACTCACAACTGTAAACCTACTTTCCCCACCCTGTATATGTAAATGATTGCTACAGTCAAGCTAATTAACATATCCATCTCCTCACAGTTACCATTATTTTGTGTGTGTGGTGAGATCACCTGAAATCTAGTCTCTTAGCAACTTTCCAGGGTTCAAGACATTATTAATAACTATAGTAATCATGCTGTACATTAGGTCTCCAGAACCTACTCAATCTGCCTAAATGACCAACATCTCCCCATTTCCCCCACCTCCCTGCCCCTAGGAACTACCTTTCTACTTTCTGCTTCTAGGTATTTAAGTTTTATAGAGTTCACATATAAAATCATATGAAATCATGCATCTAGTTTACTTTCTGGGTCTGGCTTTTTCAACGGATGGATAAAGAAATTGACACATTTATTCTTATGCGTTAATATACTGCATGAGAATAGCAAAGAAAATTTTGAAGGGAAAAAGAGAAAAATACTGTGGAGTTACTATAACTAACACAACATGGTATTAGGCAGGTTTAGACAGATTCATGAATCATAAATTGTGAATCCCAAACCAGACCCATGTATCTATGACAACTTAACATTTGAAAAAGGTAAAATTTCCAACCATTATAGAAAGAATGGGGTGTTCTATGGATAGTGTGCGGTAAATAGTTAGCCATTTGGGAAAAATAGTTGTTATTCCTACTTCCACATCTTACACATGTCAGTTCCTAAGGGAACCCTAAATACATTATAGGAAATTTTTTGTTTTTTAGTATTTGGGTAGAGAAGGCCTATCTCTAACACTACTGACACACAAAAGAACCTTAAGACAATAGGCTGTCTAAGTAAAATAATAAGGTACATGGTACAAACATGAAAAGGCACAAAATGTGATCCAATAGAAATAGTTTTCTTCATACCCTTTCCCCCCGCCACCCAGTTCCCCAGCTCTGAGATGACTTTTCAGTTTCTCGTAGATGACATATTTATTATTAAATAATAAATATTAGGTATTAAATTATTTAATAATATGAAATTATTTATTATTAAGTATTAAAGACTTCTATATTACCAAACATCATAAAAAAACTTAAAAGTCTGAAAAACATGAAAAAAGTTTGTAATGTATGTGATGAATAGAGAATATCCATTTATAAGGAGATCTTACTAATTAATAAGAAAAAATTACCTTTTTATTAAGAATATTTGGAGCTGCAATCACCAAAAAAATCAATAACCAAAGATATGCAAACTTTAAAGGAATATTTTATTTTAAAATTACATTTTATTGATTATGCTATTACAGTTGTCCCAATTTTCCCCCCCTTTGCCTCTTCACCCCACTCCCCCTCTCCCTCAGGCAGTCTCCTCACCACTGTTCATGTCCATGGGTCATGTGTACAAGCTCTTTGGCTTCTCCATTTCCTGTCCTGTACTTTACATCCCCATGGCTATTCTGTAACTACCTTGTACTTCTTAATCTCCTCACCTCTTCACCCATTCCCCCACATCTCCCTCCCATCTGGCCACCATCAAAACCCTCTCCATATCCATGATGCTGTATAAATTATTTACCACTCAGCTTTGCAGAGTTAAAAGATTGACAGTAATACTCAGTATAGACATTATCATACACTATTCATGGGCATTCAGTAAAACCTTTCTAGATAGCAATCTGATTAATTATATCAAAATTTTAAATGTGTATATTCTTTAAATCATGAATTCTTCTTTCATGATTTTGACTCCAGGTCACAATCGGTCAAATGCACAAAGCTATATATGCATTACAGAATTGCTTTTTTTAAGAAAAATATTTTATTTATTTATTTTAAGAGAGAGGGGGAGGGAGTGAGAAAGAGAGGGAAAGAAACATCAATGTGTGGTTGCCTCTCGCACACCCCCTACTGGGGACCTGGCCCACAACCCAGGCACGTGCCCTGACTGGGAATTGAACTGGTGACCTTTCAGTTTGCAGGCTGGCACTCAATCCACTGAGCCACTACAGCCAGGGCCAGAATTGCTTTATAACAGAAAAAAAAAATTGTACAAAACCTGATGTCCACCAATGAGAATTGATTAAATAGCTTAATCAAAATTTTACTGTCCATATAGTAAAATGTTATTGTATCACTTAGAAGGCTTTCAGCTACAAGTGTTTAAAATGGCATCAAGTAAAAGGGGATTTGGTATCTTATGTAATAAGGAGTTTTACTATAGAGTGGCTCTAAGGGAGTTAAGTGCTCAATGGCATCATCAAGGACCCAGTTTTCTTACGTGTCTCCTTTGTCCTCTTTAGTCCGTTAACTAATTCTCTTCCTGATCATATTCAACAAACATGTACCAGGCACTGATTGACTTCAGAGATACAATGATGAGCAAAAATAGACAGTTTCTGACCTCATGTATTTACAGAAAATATAGTGAAAAAAGTAATACAGTATGTGTTATATGATACCATTTATGAAAAAAAGATTCATTTAGGTGCAAACATAATGCATAACATTTTCTGAGTATGTTTACTACATGATGTTCACCACGTGCCAGGGCCTGTGCTAAGTACTTTAAATGGATAATCTCATTTCATCCTCACAACAAACCTATGAGTTAAATTATTTTATCCACTTTAATACTGTATATCTATAAACTGACACTCATAGAGATTGAATCACACATACATTGACTGGTACAGTCAGAATTTGAAACTATGTTTGTCTTACTTCAAAATTCATACTCTTAATTACTATGTTAAATAACACTTTTGAATAGTAAAAAACAAAAAAATCTAGAAGGAAACAGATCAAACTTCCAATAGTCATTTATTTTTATTTCACTTTATGGTATTTTATTTTTAAAAGGTTGGTTATTTATTTATTTATTTATTTATTTCCAGAGAGACGGAAAGGGAGGGAGGAAGAGAGGGAGAAAAACATCCATATGTGAGAGATACATTCATTGGTCGCCTCTTGTATGCCCCCAACGGGCTGCCTGGCCCACAACCCAGGCATGTGCCCTGAAAGGGAATTGAACCAGTGATCTTTTAGTTTGCAGGCCAGCGCTCAATCCCCTGAGCCACACCAGCCAGAGCTACTTTTTCTTTAAGTATATTTTATTGACTATGCTATTACAGTTGTCCCATTTTTTCTCCCCTTTATCCCCTCACCCCCTCTACCCTCATTCCCTCCAACATCCCCCCCCCCTTAGTTCATGTCCATAGATTGTACATATAAGTTCTTTGGCTTCTCCATTTCCCATACTATTCTTAACCTCCCCCTGCTATTTTGTACCTACCAATTATGCTTCTTATTCCCTGCACCTTTTCCCCCATTCTCCCCTTCCCCCCACTACTGATACCCCTCCATATGATCTCCTTTTCTGTGATTCTGCTCCTGTTCTAGTTGTTTGCTTAGGGTTTTTTTTTTTTTGAAGTTCAGTTGTTGAGAGTTGTGAGTTTGTTGTCATTTTATTGTTCATATTTTTTATCTTCTTTTTCTTAGATAAGTCCCTTTAACATTTCATATAATAAGGGCTTGGTGATGATGAACTCCTTTAACCTGACCTTATTGGGGAAGCACTTTATCTGCCCTTCCATTCTAAATGATAGCTTTGCTGGATAGAGTCATCTTGGATGTAGGTCCTTGCCTTTCATGATTTGGAATACTTCTTTCCAGGCCCTTCTTGCCTGCAAGGTTCCTTTTGAGAAATCAGCTGATAGTCTTATAGACACTCCCTTGTAGGTCGCTCTTTCCTTTCCTCTTGCTGTTTTTAAGATTCTTTATCTTTAATCTTGGGTAACTTAATGATGATGTGCCTTGGTGTGTGCTTCCTCGGGTCCAACTTCTTTGGGACTCTCTGAGCTTCCTGGACTTCCTGGAAGTCTATTTCCTCTGCCACACTGGGGAAGTTCTCCTTCATTATCTGTTCAAATGAGTGTTCAATTTCTTGCTCTTCCTCTTCTCCTTCTGGCACCCCTACGATTCAGATGTTGGCATGTTTAAAGTTGTCCCAGAAGTTCCTAAGCCTCTCCTCATTTTTTTGTATTCTTGTTTCTTCATTCTGTTCTGGTTGAATGTTTATTTCTTCCTTTTGTTCCAAATTATCGACTTGAGTCCCTGTTTCCTTCCCTTCACTGTTGGTTCCCTGTATATTTTTCTTTATTTCACTTTGCATAGCTTTCCCTTCTTCCTTTATGAGTATCCTGATTACCAGTGTTTTGAACTCTGCATCTGATACGTTGGCTATGTCCTCATCACTTAGTGTTTTTTTCTGGAGTTTTGATCTGTTCTTTCATTTGGGCCATATTTCTTTGTCTTGATGCACCTGTTACATTGTAAGGGCTGGAGCCTTAAGTATTTGCCGGAGTGGGGTAACCCACTTCAATGCGTTGTGGCACTGTCTGTGGGGGAGGGGTCAGAGAGGGAACAATGTCGCTTGCTCAGCTTTTGCTTCACATTCAGTCACTTCCCCCGCTACCCATAAGCAAACTGGGCCCTTCTGGTGCTTATTACCAGGTGGGTGGGCTTCTGTACATTCTCAGATTCCGTGGGCCCCTCCAATGGACTCTCCTGTGAGACTGGCAGTTACTGCTACCACTGTAACCTCCACAGGTTTTTACATCCAGAGGTTTGAGGCTTTACTTTCCCATGCTGGAACCCTAGGTATCATGGTGTTTCTTGCTCCCCAATTTTTCCTTCCAGTTTATATGCACATGAATGTGGGAACACCCAGTCCGCCAGCCTCCACCTTGCATGTCCTTGCCACCCTGGCCACCTGTCTCTGCCCCTCCTGTAAGTTTGGATGAATGTTTCTTCTTTAATTCCTTGGTTGTTGGACTTCCATACAGTTTGATTTTCTGGCAGTTCTGGTTGTTTTTTGTTTTTAAATTGGTTGTTATCCTTGTTTTGGTTGTGTGAGGAAGTGAATCCTATCTACCAATGCCTCCAACTTGGCTGGAATTTAAGAAGCCATTTTCCTTAGGAACTGATGACTTGAATGCAGTTAACCACAAGAGCCAGAAGAAAGAGGGAGGGAACAAATTCAAGGGATACATTGATAGACTGGCAACAGGTAGTAGTAGTTGATTGCCTGCAGGTCTTACGGAAGTATCAAACAGGGTTCTTGGGATAGAGGGGACAAACAGAGCTTATAATCAGAAAGGAATTTTAGAGGCTGTATAAAATTTGGTAATACTTCAGCATAGGGCCATGTGTGTATTTTACTGAAGTGAAATACTGTTAACAGCCAAGGTCATTGGATTAAAGTGAGGCAAGAAAATAATCATTCATTGAAATATTTATTTGATTATTCAAGCATATATCTATGCTGTAAATTGCAGAAATACTGGTGAACAAGATGAATAAGATTCATACTTTTATGGAGCTTACAGTTGGAGAAGTGGGCAGAGGCCAGATTATGCAAGGCCTTGTAGTCATGTTAAGAAATGTAAGGTTTAACAGGAACTACTATAAAGGACACATGGACCAAATCAAGGGGGAGGGTGGAGGCGGGGGAGGGAGGGGGGTTTGGCTGGGGTGGGGTGGAGGGATGGGGAGAAAAAGCATACAACTGTAATTGAATAACAATAAAAATTTTAAAAAAGGAAGAAATGTAAGGTTTATTTGGATTTGTCCTAAATGCAATGAGAAACCATTGGTGGGTTTTATGCAGGGGAATGACCTAATCATATTTCTGTTTTGAAAAGATTGTTCTGGTTGTTATGTTGAGAATGTATCATGGAAATAAGAGTGGAAGTGGAAGAACAGTTAGGAAGATATTGAAGTAGTTCAGATGAGCTGATAGTGGCTTGGATAAAGGCGATGGCAATGGAGATGAAAAGTGGCAGACTTGTATATGTTTTGGAGATAGAGCTGACTGTGCTTGATAATGGATTTGATATGGGAAGAGAGAGGAAGTGGGGAATTTAGGATAACTTGTCACTTACAGAGATAAGACATGCTGGGGTGGAAGGAGCACATTTTGATAGATGTTGATTTCATATTGGATATGTTGAGTTTGAGGAATTTGTGGATGTGTTTAGTAGGAAAGTTGACTGTGTTGGTATAATGCTCAGAAGAATGGGCTGGAGCCCTTCATTTGGAAGTCATAAATGCAAAGACAGTTAACTGAAGTAATGAGAGTATGTAAGATTGTCTAGTAGAAGAGAGGATGGGGAGTGAGAAAAGAATTGGGCCTCCAGCAGAACAGACAACACTGACTCCTGAGAGGCTTGGAGTAGGCAGAATTCATTCTACCAATACTATAACAGGAAAGGTCACTCATGAGTTCATGCTCCCTCAAATCCTATGGATATGTTTTAGTCCTTATCTTTCTGAACTCATGGCTGCATTGTGATACTATTGTTCACTTCCTGTGAAACCAGTTTCCAGGTTTTCCATTCCTTCCTACACGTTTCCTTTACCTTTTTTGTTCACCCTAAACTTTGTTGTTCCTCAGGGAAGACTAAACAGTTAGACTTTATGTTGGAGTGTCAGGAAGGACTTCTGGAGCCACATCTTCTCCAGAATCAGGAAGCTGCTTGCAAATTTTGGAAGCTGTTGGTTCCAAAACTTGATGGAGGTGAGGGAGAATTCCAGACAGAGTGAAGAGCAAGTACAAAGGCCATGAGATGTGAATGTGCTTGATGTGTTTGAAGCACAGGAAAGAAACCCATGTAGCTGGAGTAGAATGATCAAGGGAACAGCAATAAGAAACAAGGTTACAGATGTTATGGGATGGGGATGGAATTCATTTCTAAGTGTTCTTCTAGACGCCATTGGGAGGACTTTGGGTTTTAAGCTAAGTAAGGTGGATAATCACTGGACAATTATGAGTAGATGGTTCCTTATAACTAATGTTTTATCAGGCTTCCTCTGGCTGTTGTGTAGAGAATGGATTGAGGGGTACTAGAGTGGAAGCAGGGAGACCAGCTATCACAATGATGCAGGCAACAAATGATAGTGGCCAGGGCTAGTGTTAGCAGTGAAAATGGTGAAAAGCTGTCAGATTCCGGTTATGCTTTTAAGGTAGAACAAACTTAACTTCCAGATAGATAAAGTGTGAACTGTGAAAGAGAGGAGACTAGGATGACTCCAAGGTTTTTGGCAAGAGTGCGTGGAAGGACGAAATTGCCATTTCCTGAGAAGGGGAAGGCTATGGGGAGGAACAAGTGTGGGGAGGAAGATTAGAAACTTGTTTTGGGACATACTAAATTTCTAATACCTAATAGGCATTCAAATAGAAATGTTGGGTAGAGCAGTTGGTTATAAAGGTCTAGAGTCCAAAGAGACTAGTTGGAAATATAAATTTAGAACTCATTGGCTTAATGATGGTATTTACAGGCATGTGACTGAATGAAGTCGCAAAGGGAATTAATGTAACTGAAAAAAAAATGATCAAGCCCTGGGGAATGTTTTAAGGAGAATGGAGTCATAAACTATATTAACCGCTGTTGCATCATTGGTGTTTCCTTTCTTCCTCCCTCATTCCCTCATGACTATGAACATGATAAAGCTGTGCAGAACTCAACCCACTTACGCTCAAACTCAGAATCAGATTATCTCTTCTTTTTCCTTCCTCTAAATATGCACTATAAACCCTAGGTAATGTTCTGAATATTATGTTGAATCTGGGCCCCGCACTGCAAGTGATACTGAGGCCAAAAGCATACCATAGTACGACTTTAAAAAAGCTGAGGCAATTTGACCTGGAGAAAAGACTTTCCAGGGAAGACAATAGTTATATCAGTTACGTGGTGTCAGAATTAAAACCCTTGACTAAAAATTGCAATGTTTGTGATTCAGGCTTGACCGAACAACTTTTCCACAAGTGGCATGAAAGTCCCAGGCAGTAGAGAGTTCTCTGTGACTTTCAACATAATGGTTACTCAATTTTCAAAAAATCATATTCTCTTTCTGGCTTTGAGACACTGGTAAACACCGTGGTGCATAGTATATGTCAGCGCTAATGGATACGCGGGTAGTGGTCGCTGCGCTATAGTGACAGATTCTGGAAACAGCTACAACACACACTTGGAATCTCACAGTCACATAATCAACCATTTTACTAAATACAAGCATGTTTTCATTCACATACAGCTAAAGAAAACATTTTTTTCACATTTCATTACAGTGCACAACAAAGTGAGGAAAAGTATACAGTACATTTTATTTTGGAATATGAGACAATCTATTCCAACATGCAGTTGTAGTCTTTGTTACAAGTTAATCTTTTCTTTACTTATGTAGTAAAATAGCTTCTAAAGCTTTATCCTTAGTATTGTATTAACACCTGATTTTTTTCACACTTATTTTCTAAAACCCACTTATTGCAGTGACAACAGCACTGAATTCTACTGAAATGATTTTTAAAGTTTCTAGAACTTGTTTAAGCAATTAAGCTCAGCCACCTTTGCTGGATCTATGCTGAGTATTTTTTAAACCTGCCTTAAAATGCAAGGAATGGGAAAAGTATACATATAGTGTATTTTAGTCAAAAAACTGTAGAGAAGTTTTGTTTTTGTCTTTTTGTTTTTGAACTGACAGAATCCAGTCAACTCTCATCTATCCACTGGATAATCTTGCTTTCAGAATCTTTTAAACATAATTAAGTATAGTAGTTGATAAACTTCGTATTAACCCAAATTACCATCTTTTATTTGTCATCTACACTTGATCCTAGACAAAAGGCCGAGAAGCAATTTTTATTTGTCATCTACAATCACAAAACTTAGTTACTCTGCCCAAGCCTGGCCATGTTAAATGTGAGGAGAGATCGTGATTGGCTCACTTGTAGTTGATGGCGTAGGTTGGGCGAACAAGGTTTGTTTCCATATATTTATGATTTGGCTTCTTTATTCTGACTGAAGTAAATTTCCACATTTTCAAATTCAATCACATTCATACTGAAGTTTAACACTATATCGCAAAGCAATTTACCATTCTCAGGCTTTCCTATCACAATGAATATGAGAAATCTGACTCTAATCAGAATTTTCTTACTGTGAAAAGTATGGCTTTTGCCTAGCTGAACTGGCTACAATTCAAAAAATAATTTAAAGCATCACCTCTGTTCAAGAAGGTAATGGAACCTCAAGCCAACTGTTCCAATTTTCTGATGCAGTTATCTGTCTGTTCACCTGAGAATTAAGAGAGCTTACTTGCCAGGGCAGACAGGAACCTAGTATAGGTATATGGCAAACCGGTGAGTATTTTATTCCCATCCCACTTCCCATTGCTGTATTTGGTTCCTTTCAATAATGTGTCCACTGTGTTTCAGTGATAAGAACACTTCTAGCATACACAGTTCTAAGGTGTTTTCAGTTGTGCAATTATTCACTTGTTTAAAGCCTTCTTGTCAGTAACACCTGAATGGGCTTTACCTTTGATTGATCCCTAGGTTCCCTCAGCATTATAGTTGAATTGTAATCAATAAGGAAACATCCTAACATGTAGAGAACATTTATTTACAGTCATATCTCTTCCAAAGTGAACAAATTAATAACAGTTCCTTCATCTGACAGCAAGACAATGCAGGGAAACAAGAACCAGGAGTCAAGACACCTTCACCTTGGCCAAGTGAATCTCCTGCCTCTTAGTTTACTTTTGTAAAATGGAGAAGAAAACCTCACAGCCCCGTTAATGCGGATTAAGTAAGTAATTCAAGTGACTGTAAGGTGTTTGTAAGAATTATAGCGCCTCCTGTTGAGAAGGTACCTAGTACAGGATTGATGAGTGAGTGCCTGTTTTCAGAGGCACTCCCTGTGTTGTTGCCATGCCCTGAAGAAACAGGCCCGTTGTTTACTTCTAGATTGCAGTTGCCAATGCGGTGAAACCCCAGGCATACTCAGAGGGAAAAGAGGGTACGGCATTTGAGTTAATGTTTCTCTCTTCAACTTACAAGGTATTTAGCATGGGACAGTTTCTTTCTATCTGTGGTTATTCTATCACAAGGGTGTAGATTTCCCCCAATGTGATAACAGTGTGCAAATAGCCTCCCTTTTCATAGTCACACAATTTTTACTAGAACACCAGGCCTTGAAAGGGTCTTAGTAAATACCTGGTCCACACCCATCATTTTACAGATAAGCTGTTTAGAAGCTAATTGGTACACTTTAACCAAACCTAGTACGCACACTTGGTATAGGATAATCTCACGAATTAAGATAATCTCAGTTTTTTAGTTTTGCTAATTGTTCCCAATGATATACTCTTTTCCCCCTTACATGTGTCTTTATGTTCATGACCAATGAATGAGCTGAAATACCAAGAAATAGTTGTCTTGTTTGTGGGTATACTTTTCTGGGGCCTGGCTCCCCAAACCTCAGGCTCTTGACATGTGGTTTACAAAGGGCACACAGAGCAGCCACTGCCCAGCATGGGCCACAAAACAGTGCTTGGCCATGCCAGTAATGTAGTCCCTCAGTCACAGCACCCAGGCTCCCCCATCCATCTGCCCACAACCTGTCAGAGTGCCCCTTGGGAAGGAGGTTCACTTGGTATCCAAAATAAGGTTGGGTTCTCTTCAGTGACACAAGGATTCTATTCATTTAGATCACTTTTAAGTTCAGATGGGAGAGCATGTTTTGTAAATAAAAAGGCCTGACTAGCACAAACATCTCCTCTCTGATTTGACAACCTCTTCTGAAGAGTGAACCACATTTGGTACAAATCCACTCTTCACCCCTTCCCAGCCCTCCTGGATTGTAATATCCCCCCTTTTAACCAGCTCATATATGTCTTTCGTCAGGTCTGTGAAGGCTTTCTCCACGTTAATGGCATCTCGGGCTGATGTTTCAATGTACTTCATGCCGTACGCAGCAGCCAGTTTCTCTGCCTCATGGCGAGTCACTTGCCTCTGTGTATCCAGGTCACACTTGTGACCCACCAGAACAAATACAATTTGGTAGGGCTGAACATGTACTTTGGTCTCTTCTAACCACTCATGGACATTCTGGAAGGACCTGCGGTTGGTAATGTCAAATAAGAGAAGACCACCTACTGAGTTCCTGTAGTAGGCTCGAGTGATGGATCTAAAACAAAAGAAAGAAGTAAAGAATTAAGGTCATGCCCCAAATCCTGTATGTACTTCAATGAACTCAGTGTATTCTACTGTTTATAGTTACTGACACAGTTCTTTAGTAAAAATGATTTTCTTTTTTTTTTAACAATGGGATACAATTTGTACTTCTTAATACCTTCAAATTTTTCTCTCAGTCCCTCAACCACCCTTCCCATTATGCTAATTGAAAAAACATGTTACAACCCCCCCCCCAAAAAAAAACAATGGAATACAAATGTCATCCCATAATCATAATATGTGAATTTTCAGTTGAGCAAAATTTTGAAATATCACCTAGAAATGAATGCTCATGGACTTAGAGGCATTTTCCCTCAATTCAGGTAGAACCACGGCTAACTCTCCCACCCCAACAGCTGAATAACTGAAGGAGACTTCCAGTTCTGCAAAATAAGACACCTAAGTCACAGGTTATCCTGAGGCAAAATGAAATAATGGATGCCAAAGTGTTCTGTGACTTGGAGGGCTCATTATAAATTCTAGTAGTTGAAATGCATTTTTTAAAAAGAGTACTTGTTTATTTTTAGAGAGAGGGGAAGGGAGGAAGACAGGGAGAGAAACATCAATGTGTGCTTGTCTCTCACACGCCCCCTGCTGGGGACCTGGCCCACACCCCAGGCATGTGCCCCGACTGGGAATTAAACTGACAACCCTCTGGTGTACAGGCTGGCACTCAATCCACTGAGTCACACCAGCCAGGGCTGGAACAGAATTTTTAAAAAGATAAATTTGTCCTGACTGATATGGCTCAGTGGATTGTGCGCTGGACTGTGAAGCAAAGGGTCACTGGTTGGATTCCCAGTCAGGGCACATGCCTGGGTTGTAGGCCAGGTTCCCCGGTGTGGGGCATGTGAGAGGCAACCACACGTTGATGTTTCTCTCCTTCTCTTTCTCCCTCCCTTCCCTTCTGTCTAAAAATAAATAAAGAAAATATTTTTTAAAAGATTAATTTATGGTCATTGACAGAAAATGCTTATAAGTATATAGGTATATTACAATATACTCCATTTCCCAATTATCATTCACATGTTTCTCTTTCTATTATTCCATTATTATTTTAACCTAACAGGGGTCCTCAATGTCTTGCGTGCAAAGAAGCATGATTTTGCGGAGAAACACAATTTTATTTTTATTTTTCAGGACATTGGGAATAGGATAAAGAGACATGGCCTGCAAAGGCCTTGAGCAAAGTGCCTACCAGCCATTTTTCCTGACACATTTCAGAGAGGCTGAATAAGGAGCCACCAGTTGGGCAAGACTGTCTAAATCGTCAAAGCTTCCCCTTAAAATGGCAGGATTTATTTAAAACATTATAATCAGAATATTTCTAATTACAATATTTTAAAATATATATATATAAATTTGCTATACTTCATAAACAGAAGAAACCTCATCTTTTTAAAGATTTTATTTATATTTTATTTTTAGAGGGGGGAAGGGAAAAAGAAAGAGAGGGAGAGAAACGTCTATGTGCAAGAGAAATTGGTTCCTTTTGCACAACTTGGCCCACAACCCAGGCATGTGCCCTGGCAGGGAATGGAACTGGTGACCTTTTGGTTTGCGGGCCAGCACTCAATCCATTGAGCCACACCAGCCAGGGCCAAACTTCAGCTTTTTAATTTCTTGATTTGAGGAATCTCATTATCAATACACATTACAGTACTTTGCTTTAGGGCTTAGAATTATTTGCTTCTACAACTGGTTGCATTAGAGTATTGGGCTTTTTTATCTATGCCTATTTTTAGATTTTCTGTCTTCTTGGATGAAGAAGATAAAAATGAGGACTGAATAGTTAAGGCTTATGGCAAATGACTTAATGGTAACAGAATAAACATTTTCCAGAGGGTTAAAGTCCAGACTATATGATGGGAAGAGCAAACTGGTTCAAGTCCCTAGAACCAGCCAAACCAGCCCTAGGGAATGAAAACAGTTCTAATTCCCTTATGTTTGAAGACTCATGGGTCATGGTCAAGAGTTTTGATTTGTGAACAGCTTGGTTCAAGACATCAATAAGAAAGCTGTAGATCCCTTTCGAAACTCTAAAATACGTTATTACATCAGTATTACAAAGTAACAAAGTGAGTATTTAGAAAGTAACAAAACCCCTTTTAAGCACAACATAAAGCTGTATAAAAATGAAAACCTTCAGTACATTGAAAAATTTTCTTGCCCTGGCTGGTGTGGATTAGTTGGCTGGGTGTTGTTCCAAAAACCGAAGGGCCCCAGGTTCGATTCCTGGTCAGGGCACATGCTTGGGTTGTGGGTTCTGTCCCTGGTCGGGAGCTTGCGAAAGGCAACCAATGTTTCTCTCACATGGATGATTCTGTCCCTCTCTTTCTCCCTCCCTTCCCCTCTCTGTAAAAAACATATAAATTAGCATGTCCTGAGGTGAGGATAAAAAAAAAATTTCTTGAACAAAGTCCAAAGACAAATGACTAATTTGGAAAATATTTTATACCATGCATGCTAGAAAAAGGGTAAATATTCCTAATCCAAAAAACCCCCTCTAACAAATAGATATCACCCAATAATAATAAGTAGCAGATATGAAAAGGCTATTCATACAGATATTCCAATAAATATAAAAAAGACACCTTTCTTCACTTATGAGAAATGCATTCACAAGTTCAAAGTATACCTGTACAAGGATATTTGCCAGTACTGTTTGTGGAAGTGGGGATTTGGAGACATCTTAAGTTTGTAGTTATCTTTTCTGCTTATCCCTCTTTAACCACCTAACCAGTATCTTCTATGCTCAATTAATGTGCAATAGATGAATAAATGATCATAAACATGGGCTATTGAGGCCTTTTGATCTAGTTCCTGATGTTCTATGTGACTTCAGTTCAAGTTGCTCTCTCAAAGTTTTCTGTGTACATTGCTCTCTATCACTTCTGTCGCTATACATGCTGCTTCCTCTCCCTGGGCTTGTTTCCTGTAATATTCACCAGGCCTCATATTCTCCAGGTAGTCTTTCCTACCTCTGTATATATTATACATATATTTACAAATGATGCACATTACAAAGGAAAAACTAAGGATTGTACAAGAAAATTAAACCTGTTCATTGATTACATGTTATGTGCTAAGATTTATAGTAGGGAGTGGGCATACAAATCTAAACAAGACTCTCTGTTGTGTAATTGCTGATGATCTGTTCCCCACCGCCTCCACTATGCTAGCACAGAAGTTTTAAGAGGGAAGGGCCTATATATGTTTTGTTTACACGGCATCCCCTTGTGTTAATTTGTTCAGAAACAAGCCCGATGTGTGGAATGGAGTGGATGCTCCCTGAATGTGTGCTGATTGCAAGAGGGAATCAATCATCAGTATCTATTTCATATATATATATATATATATATATATATATATATATATATATATATAACATAATATGTCTGTATCTGTACTTATGTCTATCTTTACATCATATATGTCTATATATGTTGGGATGACCTGGTCACATTTTAAAAAGTATGCAGCATAGGGACTGAGACTGATGAATTACAAGCCAATTCCTACTGGCTTGTTAGCCACCAAGGGGCAGGATGGTGGAGTTGTGGTGCAAGCAATCCGTGTTACTGACTGGCCTTTCCTGCCAGGGCGCTTCTTTCCCTGCACGGAACTCCCAGCTAGGGGAAGGTGGGCTTAAGCAGAAACCTTCAGACCTTCGGTACCCCAATGAGCGGGCCGCCACCGGGACCAGGAAGTCCTCTTTCCCCAGGGGCTGTGTAAGCTCCCAAGACCCTCCCACTGCTCGCGGCCCCGACTGCGCTCCCACCTGAACCTCTCTTGACCCGCGGTATCCCAGATCTGGAGCTTGATCCGTTTTCCTGGCTCAATCTCCACCAGACGCGAGAAAAAATCCACCCCCACAGTGGGGTCTGAAACCTGGGCGAAGCGGCCCTCAGTGAAGCGGCGGATCAGACAGGACTTGCCCACCGTGGAATCCCCGATGACAATGAGCCGGAACTGGTACAGCCAGATGGCCTCCATGGCCCGGGCTCCGCAGGTCTTATCCCTGGCCCTGTGCGGGGAGAGGGGTCGTCCCGCCAAGGCCTCACAGAGGGTGGCTCGGGTCCGGATCTAGATCCCTTGCGAGCACATCGCTTGAGGAAGCTCGCGGAGAGGTAGGCCCAGGCGCAGGGAGAGCAGAGGGATGGATGCTGTGCTCACAGAGGTGATGAAATGGCAGCAGCATCAGCACCACGCACTCTGACTCATCACCGACAACCAGGTTACTGTAATCCCCCGCGTAGACGCGTCGCCTGGAGCCACCGCATTGTCTGTAAAACGAGCGCATACAGAAACGACTGAAAACCGTTATTCCCTTCTCTAGTTTTTCCACCCACCACTTCTTCTTAATTAAAAATGTGTATCTGTCAAATTGCAAAAGTAATATCTCTTATTAAAACCAGGGAAACAATACAAAAATGTATACAAAAAGTAAAGTCCATAATTATCTGTGCCCCACCCTCTCCAAGATATTTATCAGCTTGTTATATATTCTTCCCCATGGATTTCCTGGAAAAAATACATATGTATATATGTATACATGTACATATATAATAAAACATACATGTATACGTATATACATTTGTTGCCTTTTGATTCTACAAAAACGGGATCAAATGGGACCAATACCCTGACAGTTGCTTTTTGCAACTAACAAAGAATCATAGACATCTCTCCGTTTCCAACTAATCTTTCTTTTGTCACGACAATGCTGCAGTACCATACATTATTTCCTTGAGATGGAGTCTTACAAGAGGGCTTAGGAACTCAAAGGGTATGAGTATTCTAAATGTAGTGAATGTAGGTATTATATGCAACTTGCAGAAATATTTACTAATTTAAATTCTAGTCAGCGATTTGTGAAAAGACTACTTTTTTTTACATTATTTCAATCATCATATGCTATATTCTCTCGTAATTCTTGCCCATCTCTTGTAGTTAAATAAAAAGGTATCTCTGCTTTGTTTTACATTTCCCTGACTACTAATGAGGTCAATACCATGTCTTGTGCATTGGCTATTTGTATTTCCCATTCTGGGAATTGCCTCTTCAAATCCTTTTTTATTTTTTCTATGTGATCTTTCATCATTGCTATCATTGCTTTACTCACTTTTGTTTTTTAAAATGGTTTTATCGATATATAATTCACATGTCATCTAATTTGCTCACTTAAAGTGTACAATTTAATAATTTTTAGTATAGTCAGAGTTCTGCAACCATCACCACAAATTTAAAATATTTTAATCACCTCAAAAAGAAGCTCCTACCTTTTAGCCATCATTCCTGTGTCCCGTTATCTTTCTAAGCAACCATTAATCTACTTTCTGTCTCTGTGCATTTCCCTATTTTGGATGTCTGATATGAATGGAATCATATGATACGTGGACTTTTGTGTCTGGCTTCTTTCACTTATTGTGTTGTTTTCAATGTTCGTTCATGTGGTATCATGAATCAGTCACTTTATTCCTTTTTCATGGCCGAATAATATTCCACTGTATGAATAGACAACAGTTTAATTTATCCAGTCATTAGAATGGTAGACATTTGGGTTGTTTCTAATTTTTGGTTATTCTGAATAATGCTATTGTAAATATTGTGTACAAGGTTTTGTTTGAACACATGCTTTGAACTCTTTTGGGTTTACACCCAGGAGTGTCATTCCTGGGTGCTATGGTAACTCTATGTTGAATCCTTTGAGGAAATGCTAGACAGCTTTTCACAGTGACTGCACAATTTATATTCCTACCACCAGTGTATGAAGGTTTTGATTTCTCCCTATCTTCTCCAACACTTTCTATTTTCTGACTTCTTGATTCTAGAAATCTTAGGAGATGTGGACTGGTATCTCATTGTCATTTTGATTTGAATCTCCCTGTGACTAAGCACAATGTGAACATTTTTACATTCTTATTGACTATTTGTATATCTTCCTTGCAAAAATGTAGACTCAGATATTTTGTCCATTTTAACTGTATTATTTGTCTTTATATTATAGAGTTGTAAGAATTCTTTATATATTTTACGTAAATGTCCCTTATCAGATATATGATTTGTAAATATTTACTCCCATTCTGTGTGTTTTTTTCACTTTCTTGAGGGTGTCCTTTGAAGCACAAAGTTTTAAATTATGAAAAAGTAGAAATTATCTATTTTTGTGTTTGTTGCTTGTGCTTCTGGTATCAAGTCTAAAATACTTTGCCAAATCCAAGCTCATGAAGGTTTATGCCTATACTTTCTTCTATGAGTTTTTTTAGGTTTAGCTTATACATTTAGGTCTATGATCTATTTAATTAAGTTTATTGTGGTGACAGTGGTTAATAAAATTATATAGGTTTCAAGTGTACAATTCTATGATCATCACCTGTATATTGCATTGCGTGCCCACCACCCAAAGTCAAATCTTCTGTTACCATATATTTGACCCCCTTTGACCTTTACTACCTCCCTTCCTTCTGCTAACCACCATACCATTGTCTGTGTCTATGACTTTTTGTTTGTTTGTCTTTCTTGTTAGTTCATTTGTTACTTTCAGTTTTATATGACACATATGAGTGAAATGTGGTTCTTGACTTTTTCCATCTGACTTACTTCGCTTAGCATGATAATTTCAGGATCCATTCATGTTGTAGCAAATGGCAGTATTTCATTTTTCTTATAGCTAAATATATTCCATTGTCTATACTTACCACATCTTTATCCAATCATGTATTAAAAGATACTTCGGTTGTTACCATGTCTTGGCCACTGGGAATGATGCTGCAATAAATATATGAGTGTATGTATCTTTGTGAATAAATTTTTAGTTAATTTTTATATATGCTATAGCATTATAACTTTAATCTTTTGCATGTGGATTTCTGGTTGTCCAAGAACTATTTGTTGGGGAGATTATTCTTTTCTCATTGAATGATTTTGGCACTCTTGTTGAAAATCAACTGATCAAAGACTATGGGTTTATTTCTGCACTTGCAATTTTAATTTTATTGCTCTGTATGTCTAGTCCAGTACCACACGGTCTAGAATGTTGTAGCTTTTTTTATTGTTGTTCAAGTACAGTTGTCTCCATTTCCCTCCACCACTACCCCCCACCCCAGCCATCTCTACCTCCTACCTCAATCCTACCGCCCTTTGGCTTTGTCCATGTGTCCTTTATACATGTTCCTTGACAATCCTCCCCTGTAAGCTCCCCAATATCCCCTCCCACCTCTTCTCAGGTTACTGTCAGTTTGTTCTTTATTTCAGTGTCTCTGGTTATATTTTGCTTGCTTGTTTGTTTTGTTGATTAGATTCCACTTATAGGTGAGATCATATGGTATTTGTCTTTCATCGCATGATTTATTTCACTTGGCATAATGCTCTCCAGATACATCCATGCTGTCATGAAGGGTAGGAGTTCTTCTTTTTTTTGCTGCATAGTATTCCATCGTGTAAATGTACCACTGTTTTTTGATCCACTCATTTACTGATGGGCACTTAGGTTGCTTTCAGCACTTGGCTATTGTAAATTGTGCTGCTCTCAACATTGGGGCACATAGATTCTTTTGAATTGGTGTTTCAGGATTCTTAGGGTATAGTCCCAGCAGTGGAATTGCTGGGTCAAAAGTCAGTTCCATTTTTAGTTTTCTGAGGAAATTCCATACTGTTTTCCACAGTGGCTGCACCAGTGTGCATTTCCACCAACAGTTTACTAGGGTTCCCTTTCTCCACAACCTCACCAGCAACTGTTGTTTGTTGATTTGGTTATGATGACCATTCTGACTGGTGTGAAGTGGTATCTCATTGTGATTTTAATTTGCATCTCTCTGATGGCTAGTGATACTGAGCATCCTTTCATATGACTCTGGACCCTCTGTATGTCCTCCTTGGAGAAGTGCCTATTCAGGTCCATTGCCCATTTTTTAATTGGATTGTTTATTTTCCTGGTGTTGAGTTGTTATGAGTTTTTTTAATTTTTAATTTTACTTTTTAAGTATATTTTATTGATTATGCTATTAATAATTGTGTCCTTTTTTCCCGCTTTATTCCTCTCTTCCCAGAACCCCCATTCCCTCCAACATCCCCCCTTTTAGTTCATGTACTTATAAGGTCTTTGGCTTATGCATTTCCTATACTATTCTTAACCTCCTCCTGTCTATTTTGTACCTACCAACTATGCTTCCTATTCCCTGTACTGTTTTCCCCATTCTCCTGCATCCCCCTCCCCACTGATAACCCTCCATGTGATCTCCATTTCTGTGATTCTGTTCCTGTTCTAGTTGTTGGCTTAGTTTGTTTATGTTGTTGTCTTTATGGCTTCACTTGTTGATAGACGTGAGTTTGTTGTCATTTTACTGTTCATATTTTTCATCTTCTTTTTCTTAGATAAATCCCTTTAACATTTCATATAACAAGGGCTTGGTGATGATGAACTCCTTTAACTTGACCTTATCTGAGAAGCACTTTATCTGCCCTTCCATTCTAAATGATAGCTTTGCTGGATACAGTAATCTTGGATGTAGGTCCTTGCCTTTCATGACTTGGAATACTTCTTTCCAGCCCCTTCTTGCCTGTAAGGTCTCTTTTGAGAAATCAGCTGACAGTCTTATGGGAACTCCTTTGTAGGTAACTGTGTCCTTTTCTCTTGCTGCTTCTAAGATTCTCTCTTTATCTTTAATCTTGGGTAACTTAATGATTATGTGCCTTGGCATGTTCCTCCTTGGGTCCAGCTTCTTTGGGACTCTCTGAGCTTCCTGGACTTCCTGGAAGTCTATTTCCTTTGCCAGATTGGGGAAGTTCTTCTTCATTATTTGTTCAAATAAGTTTTCAATTTCTTGCTGTTGTTCTCCTTCTGGCACCCCTATAATTTGGATATTGGAATGTTTCAGGTTGTCCCAGAGGTTTGTAAGTCTCTCTTCACTTTTTGAATTCTAGTTTCTTCATTCTGTTCCAGTTGGATGTTTATTTCTTCCCTTTGTTCCAAATCATTTCTTTGAGTCCTGATTTCCTTCCTGTCACTGTTGGTTCCCTGAATATTTTCCTTTATTTCATTTTGGATATCTTTCTTTTCTTTTTATTTTTCATTTTTCAACCAAGGTCAATCAGTTCTGTGAGCATTTTGATTACCAGGGCTTTAAATTCTCCATCAGATAGGTTGACTATCTCCTCATCGCTTAGCTCTCTTTCTGAAGCTTTGCTCTGTTCTTTCATTTGATGTATATTTCTTTGTCTCAGCACACTGGTCTGGTTTTTCTGTTTGACTGTTTCTTTAATTCCTTGGTTGTTGGAGCTCCATGCAGTTTGATTTTCTGGCACTTCTGGTGGTTTATTGATTTTAAGTTGGTTGTTATCCTCCTTTTTGTTGTGTGAAGAAGTGAAGGGTTTCTACCTATGCCTCCATCTTGGCCGAAACCAATGATTCTTTTTCCTGTAGGACCGTAAATGTTCTCCTTTTGCTTGATTTTCCCTTCAACACCCAATAACCTAAAGTTGTTTCTCAGTTCCTTTTTGACCTTTTTTCTTTCCTAGAAGCCATTTGAAGATTGGTACTTCAAATTACACACGCTTTTATGTTACTTCCTTGTATTCTTTGCTCTGGACTACAAGGGTATTTAAAATATTTTATTTTACTTTATTATCACTTTAAATTTTTTTATTGTTGTTAAGTTATAGTTGTCCCATCTTTTTTCCTGTTGATCTACCTTGCCCTGCCTCCCTGCCCTACTCCCACAGTCAATCCCCACACCTTGTCCATGGCCATGAGTCCTCTATTCATGTTCCTTGACTTGCCCCTTCCTCTTCTTTCCCACATTATCCCACTTTGCACTCCCTTCTAATCACTGTCAGTTTGTTGTTTATTTCCATGTTTCTGGTTCTATTTTCCTCATTTGTTTGTTATGTTGATCAGGTTCCAGTTAGAGATGAGATCATATGGTATTTGTCTTTTACCACCTGGCTTATTTCACTTAGCATAATGCTCTCCAGTTCCATCCATGCTGTCACAAATGGTAGGAGTTTCTTATTTCTCTCTGCTGCATAGTATTCCATTGTGCTAATGTACCACAGTTTTTGGATCCACTCATTTACTGATGCGCACTTAGGCTGTTTCCAGCACTTGGCTATTGTAAATTATGCTGCTTTGAACATTGGGGTGCATAGGTTCTTTCGAATTGGTGTTTCAGGATTCTTAGAGTATAGTACTAGCAGTGGAAATGTTGGGTCAAAAGGCAGTTGCAACTTTGGTTTTTTAAGGAAATTTCAAACTGTTTTCCACAGTGGCTGCAGCAGTCTGCATTCCCACAAACACTATACTAGGGTTCCTTTTTCTCCACATCCTCACCAGGAATTGTCGTTTCTTGGTTTATTAATGATGACCATTCTGATCCGTGTGAAGTAGTATCTTATTGTGGTTTTAATTTGCATCTCTCTGAAGGCTAGTGATGTTGAACATCCTTTCATATGTCTTTGGGCCCTCTATATGTCCTCAGAGAATTGTCTGTTCAGGTCCTTTGCCCATTTTTTAATTGGATTGTTTGTCTTCCTGGTGTGGAGCTATATGAGATCTTTATATATTTTAGAAGTCAAACCCTTGTCTGAGGGATCATTGGCAAATATATGTTCCCGTACAGTTGATTCCCTTTTCATTTTGCTGATGTTTTCTTTAGCTGTGCAGCTTTTTAATTTGATGTAGTTCCATTTGTTTATTCTTTCCTTTATATCCCTTGCTCTAGGGGACATATTGGTGAAAACATTGGTGCACGGAAGATCTGAAAGTTTCTTGCCTATGTTCTCCTCTCAAACTTCTATGGAGTCATGACTTATATTTAAGTCTTTTATCCATCTTGAGTTTATTTTTGTGTGTGGTGTAAGATGGTGGTCTATTTTCTTTCTTCTTTTTTCTTTTCTTTTTTTTTGCATGTACCTGAGTCTCCCAATACCATTTGTTATTTATTTATTTATATTTATATTTTTTATTTTTATTCAGTTACAATTGTCTGCATTTTCTCCCCATCTGTCCACCCCACCCCAGCCAATCCCACCTCCCTCCCCCACCTCTACCCTCCCCCTTGATTTTGTCCTTGTGTCCTTTATAGTAGCTCCTGTAGACCCCTTGTTTCAACTTCACCTTTTTTTGTGTACATTTATTTTAATTTCATGTTACACTCTACACCACTGTACCTGTTCCAATGATCAGAGTATGTATACTCTGCTGAGAATCAGTTTATATAATATAGAGATTCTAGAAATCACATGTCATTAAAGCCGTTTCTGATGTTTGATCTAATAGGAAAAGATATAAATATATTACTTAATAAGAAAGGCACATATATGAGTTCACAGAATCTCATTCCATACCTAAAATCTGATCCAGAGTACAATGTAGTTTTCACTGTGAAAATCTGGAAAAAAATTCATCTATGACCTGCACAGCAGGGAAGGTCTGAAGGAGAAGATGGAGGCTAGTGCAGCCATGGAAATCAGCAATTCTGAACTTGTAAAATGTAAACATTTCCCCATTCAGAAGAGACAGCAGCTCTCAGGTCCTCACATTCTCTGTCCTGAACTGATAAACTCCATCCTTTGTGCTCTTCAGTTCCTGACCTATTTCTAAACATCTTAGTTACATACCCCTCAATTCATCTCTTGTTTTCTACACCCTGATGCCCCCCTATTCACATCTGCTACTTGGTACTAGAACTGAAGCACTGACCTCTACCTTCCTTCCTCCCACAATTACTTAATTTCTCTGTGCCTTGAGTTCCTCTTCTATAAAAAGAAAATAATAATAGTATGAATTTGGCTGTGGACCATAGTGACTTTGAGTATCATAATATTTTCTAGAGTTGGAACAGAAACCTTCTTAAACTTTCAATACCAACCAAAATACAATCTTCAAAACAAAACAAAAGAGAATAGTTAATAGCATTAAATTTTGCATTTAACATATTGACTCACCTAATTAACAGGAACTATACGTTTCCAATATTAAATCATGGGCCAGAGTCTTGCTTCAGAATAAACTGAAAAACAGCTAACAGTTCAGTGGTCTCATAAGCTCTAAGTGATTCTGTGGATGATCCAAATCATCATATTGGCTTTTCCACTTACTTGTTCTAATGGTCAAATACATGGGTGGGCAAAAGTAGGTTTATGGTTGTAAGTACATGAGAGTTTATTCTTGTATTATTATTCATTTATTAATTATTATAGTATTTATTTGTATTATCTGTCTTAGTGTTCTTATTGTTTTGTATCCTTACTTATGATTTTTATTTTAGGTAACAATGACTGGTAATTTAAGTTACTTTTGCACACCCCTATATCTGCCTTTCATCGAAGCACAGTTTTCCTATCTGTGCTATAAGGAAAGAATACATTTTTCTGACACATAGGCCAGGGCTGCGACTTTATGTAATGTCCCCAAAAGTCCTCTGGAGGGAAGCAGAGGGAAGGACTGTAGAGAGATGTGGCTACATAAACCAACTGGAAAGATATATTGTATTAAATTTTGTTAATATAAGCATAAAATCCTTCAAATCATATAAAATCTGCCACTTGTCCCCCACTGACAAGACATCTGGACTAAATCATTAAAGTAATTGTGTACAAGATATACTTTGCTCTACTGGTGAAGACTCCATCTTCCTGTTTTCTAGGAAACTATTTGGTCTTGAATCCATTTATTTCTCTGAAATATTGTTCTATAGCCTGGGCTCTGGGGATATTTTCAGCAGGAAGAGACTTGCCCAAGAAATATCCACAAAAGCCAAACAACACTTAGACCCATGGGAAAAAAGTTATTTGGTGTCTCTCTCAGAAGATTTTATAGGCTATTTATTGTTGACTATCCTTTCTTCCTTTACCAGTTCTCTGACACCACACACCTTCCTCTTGCAAATAAATATAAGACCCACATGGCCCCAGAACAGCAAGAAACACTTGGGAAAAGTGTTTTTTTTTTCAAGTGAATTTCTTGCATTTATGATAAGAATATTTTCCTCTCATATTCTATCCTCTTCTAACATCACTTTTCTTATTCTCTCTTATATTTCACTTGAAAATTAGCTCCATTGTCTGTGCTTTAAGAATACTTTGTCTTAATGTATCCTCTTCCTCTTCAGTGGTACTGATCAGATGATCTCAGGAAATACCAACTCACAAATGTTTTATATACTTGTTCCACATTAGTAATAAGTAATACCTAAATAACTAAAAGCAATAATAACTAATAATAACAATGGAGACTGTCCTAGTATCAAAAGAATAGAGAGCATCAGAAATTATCAACTCACCTGAAAATTCTGGGGTTGCTTCCAGCAAAACTGCCAGTCACAGGCACTAATAGACAATGCAAAAGGGCAGGAGTGGGACTGGGTGGAGCAGAGGGGAAGTGGGGAAATGGAAGACATCTGTCATAGTGTCAAAAATTAAAAAAAAAGAAAATGTGAGACCTGTGGTCAAGATGGAGGCATAGGTAGACATGCTTTGCCTCCTCATGCAACCATAGAATTACAACTAGATCTAAAAACAAATAATACCCAGAACTGTCAAAAAATCGAACTGTATGGAAGTCTGACAACCAAGGATTTAAAGAAGCCACATTCATCCAGACAGGTAGGAGGTCAGAGACCCAGAGATGGGGCAGAGAAGCAAGGAGATGTGGAATGACATGGAGAGGCGGTGGTTGCAGCAGCAGTGGAATGAGCACAGGCAGTCCCACATTCATATATGGCAGATAAAAATCAGGAGGGATACCTTGGGAGTGAGTGATTCCAGCCCCAGGCCAGACAGCACAGCCTAGGGTTCCAGCACCAGGAAGATAAAGACTCACAACTTCTGGCTGTAAAAACCAGTGGGGTCTTGATCAGCGGAAGAAACTGCTGGATTTTCAGGAAACTTCTCTTAAAGGGCCCACATAGTCTTGAAGTGTACACAAATGCATCCACTCTGGGATTCAACACCAGGGCAACAGCTGGAAGTGTGCTGGTTGCATACAGGGAGTGGGTGAAGTGACTGAAAATGGGGAGAGTGCTGGGCAAACACCTAGAAGCCAGGCAGAGGCACAGTCCCCTCTCCGAGCTCTCCCCCTACACAGAGCCACAAAGCTGTGGAGTTTTCCCCACCCTGATTACTTAAGGCTCTCCCCCACATGATTTATAGGTGCCCTTTTACAGGGAGTCAAATCTAATACACAGAAACAAACACAGGGAGGCTGCCAAATTGAGGAAACAAAGAAATATGGACCAAATGAATGAATAGCACAAAACCCCAGAAAAAAGAACTAAATGAAATGGAGATAGCCAACCTATCAGATGCAGAGTTTAAAACACTGGTGATTGAGACTTCCGGCCAAGATGGAGGTATAGATAGTCTCACTGTGCCTCCTCACACAACCAAAAGAAGGACAATAACAATTTAAAAACAAAAAACAACCAGGACTGACAGAAAATCAAATTGTATGGAAGTCCAACAACCAAGGAGTTAAAGAAGACATCCAGATCGGTAGGAGCACCAGAGATGGGCAGCCGGGTGGAGAAGACTCGCTGCAAGGTGGCAGCTGGCAGACCCAGCGATGTGGTGGATTGTGGAGCTGGGCAGGCAAGGCTGTAGCTGACAGGCAAGGCAGCAGCTGGTGGACCCGGTGAGCGGGTGGCTGGTGGAGTGGGCAGTCCCACATTCGCGTGCAGATAAACTGGGAGGAACAACTGGGGAGTGAGACAGACTGCACAACCCAGGGCTCCAGCAGGGCAAGTAAAGCCTCAAACCACTGATTGAAAACACCTGTGGGGGTTGAGGCGGCAGTGGGAGAAACTCCCAGCCTCATAGGAGAGTTCATTGGAGAGACCCACAGGGTGTTAGAATGTACACAAGCCCACCCACCCGGGAATCAGCACCAGAAGGGCTCACTTTGCTTGTGTGTAGTGGGGGAAGTGACTGAAATCTGGCAGAGAGCAGAGCAAGTGCCATTGTTCCCTCTCAGACCCCTTCCCCACATACAGCATCACAATAGAGCTATGTGGGTTACCCCACCCTGGTGAACACCTAAGGCTCTGCCCTTTACTATGTAACAGGTACCCCAAGACAAAAAAAAAAAATGACCCAAATGAAAGAACAGATGAAAGCTCCAGAAAAAATACACCTAAGCGAAGAAGAGATAGCCAACCTATCAGATGCACAGTTCAAAACACTGGTAATCAGGATTGGTTGAATTTGGTCACAAATTAGATGAAAAAATGAAGATTATGCTAAGTGAAATAAAGGAAAATGTACAGGGAACCAATACTGATGGGAAGGAAACTGGGACTCAAATCAATGGTGTGGACCAGAAGGAAGAAAGAAACATCCAACCAGAAAAGAATGAAGAAGTAAGAATTCAAAAAAATGAGGAGAGGCTTAGGAACCTCCAGGACATGTTGAAACGTTCCAACATCCGAATTATAGGGGTGCCAGAAGGAGAAGAGGAAGAACAAAAACTTGAAAACTTATTTGAACAAATAATGAAGGAGAACTTCCCTGGTCTGGCAAAGGAAATAGACTTCCAGGAAGTCCAGGATGCCCAGAGAGTCCCAAAGAAGTTGGACCCAAGGAGGAACACGCCAAGGCACATCATAATTACATTACCCAAGATTAAAGATAAAGAGAGAATCTTAGAAGCAGCAAGAGAAAAGGAGACAGTTACCTACAAAGGAGTTCCCATAAGACTGTCAGCTGATTTCTCAAAAGAGACCTTGCAGGCAAGAAGGGACTGGAAAGAAGTATTTCAACCCATGAAAGGCAAGGACCTACATCCAAGATTACTCTATCTAGCAAAGCTTTCATTTAGAATGGAAGGGCAGATAAAGTGCTTCTCAGATAAGGTCAAGTTAAAGGAGTTCATCATCACCAAACCTTTATTATATGAAATGTTAAAGGGATTTATCTAAGAAAAAGAAGATAAAAAATATGAACAGTAAAATGACAGCAAACTCACAGTTATTAACTACCAAACCTAAAAAACAAAACAAAACAAAAGCAAACTAAGCAAACAACTAGAACAGGAACAGAACCACAGAAATGGAGATCACACGGAGGGTTATCAACAGGGGAGTGGGAACTGCAGAGGGGGGAAATGGTACAGAGAATAAGTAGCATAAATGGTAGGTAGAAAATGGACAGGGGAAGGGTAAGAGTAGTATAGGAAATGTAGAAGCCAAAGAACTTATATATATGACTCATGGACATGAACTAAAGGGGGGGGGAATGTGGGTGGGAGGGGGTGTGCAGGGTGGAGGGGAATAAAGGAGGAAATGGGACAACTGTAATAGCATAATCAATAAAATATATTTAAAAAAACTGATGATTGAGATGCTCAAGGAACTAATTGAGTATGGCAACAATATAAAGGAAGAAATGAAGGTTACACTAAGTGAAATAAAGAACAATCTACAGGGAGCCAACAGTGAAGGGAAGGAAACTAGGATTCAAACCAACAATTTGGAACATAAGGAAGAAATAAACATTCAACCAGAACAGAAAGAAGAAACAAGAATTCAAAAAAATGAGGCTAGTATAAAAAGACTTTGGGTCATCTCCAAACATCCCAACCTCCAAATCATACAGATGCCAGAAGAGAAGAGGAAGAGCAATAAACTGAAAACTTTTCTGAAAAAATAATGAGGGAAAACTTCCCCAGTCTAGTGAAGGAATTACATACTCAAGTCTGGGAAGCTCAGAGTCCCAAAGAAGTTGGATCCAAGGAGAAACACACCAAGGCACATCATAATTATATTACCCAAGATTAAAGATAAGGAGATAATATTAAAAGCAGCAGGTAAAAAGGAGAGAGTTACCTACAAAGGAGTTCCCGTAAAACTATCAGCTGATTTCTCAAAAGAATCTTTACAGGCTAGAAGGGATTGGCAAGAAGTATTCAAAATGATTAAAAACAAGGACCTACAACCTAGATGACTCTATCCAGAAAAGCTATCATTTAGAATCAAAGGACATATAAAGAGCTTCTCAGACAAAATAAAGCTAAAGGAGTTTGTCATCACCAAGCCATTATTACATGAAATGCTAAAGGGACTTATTTAAGAAAAAGAAGAAGATCAAAAATATGAAAATTAAAAAGGAAACAAATGCACAACTATCAAAGAATGAATTAAGAAAAAAACCCACTAAGCACACAACCAGAACAGAAACAGAATGATAGGTATGGAGATCATTTGGAGGGTTATCAGCTGAAGGGGTAAGGGGAGAATGGGGTAAAAGGTGCAGGGATTAAAAATCATTATTGAATGGTACAAAATAGACAGGGGGAGGTCAAGAATAGTATAGGAAATGAAGAAGCCAAAGAACTTATATGCGTGGCCCATGGACATGAACTAAGGGGGAGATTGCTGGATGGAAGGAGGGAACCTGGTAGAGGGGAGCAAAGGGGAAAATTTAGAACAACTGTAATAACATAATCAATAAAATATATTTAAGAAAAGAAAAAGAAAAATGCAAGCCTGTGCAGTTCAGAAATTGTCCCAGTATAGCCATTTGATGCAGTGCTTCCTCAATTGCCTGCATCCATCTACAATGGCACTGGATTTTAGAATTACTAACCTCAAACTCATTAAAGATTCTCATTGTCCATAAACAAAGAGTCCACTGTGTATCTGTGTTTCTGTGTGTGTGTGTGTGTGAGAGAGAGAGAGAGAAATCCACACCCAGAGAAAAGAGAAAAAAACAGATAAGAAAAAGCAAAAAGACTATTTCTCAAGTCACAGAGAAGTAATGTGCAGCATAGGGAATATAATCAATAATATTGTAACAACTGTGTAAGGTGTCAGATGGGTACTAGACTTATTGGGGTGATCACTTCATATGGTATGTAAATGTCTAATCACTATGCTGTACACCAGAAACTAACATAATGTATGTTGACAATAATTGGAAAAAAAATTAAAAATTATTTCATACAATTATTCAAAATGAATCATTTTAATGGATCATTGGAAGTACCAACAGTCTCAGTTGGTATTATTCACTGAACTAGTTTGCGGTTTGGGATTTTAATCTAGTAATAAGGTCAGTTAAGAATGAAAGTTGTGGTGACAAAAAAGGAAATGATATGCTACTCTGCTTGCCCTAACCTCATCCACTTAACGCACCATGAGGAAGGCTTGAAATGTAATCCAAAACTCTTGTCTATAGCTTAATTTTGTAGCATTGCAGATGATGAAGGCAAACCAGTATCTGTAGAGGGAACATATATGCAGAGAACATCCAAGAACTCGCCTCCAATTCAAGGGTCCCATGCAAATATTACTTGAGTTTCCATTGCTGTGTGTTAAAATCTTTTAAAAAATGATTTTATTTATTTATTTTTAGAGAGGGGAAGGGAGGGAGAAAGAGAGGAAGAGAAACATTAATGTGTGGTTGCCTCTCACATGCCCCCTACTGAAGACCTGGCCCACAACCCAGGCATGTGCCCTGACTGAAAATTGAACCAGCGACCCTTTGGTTCACAGGCTGGTGCTCAATCCACTGAGCCATTCCAGCCAGGGCTAAAATCTTTTTTTTGTAAAATAATAACTAAGAAGTGCTTGTATATGTATAGGTTATTAGTTCCTTGTTATAACATGAGTAAGATGATGATAGAAAAGAGTATTAACTAAAAATGTTAATTATTCAATATAAGGTAGGTGCTGTGGAATGACCTTGTGTAAAAATAGCCTGTAACATTAAGTAAATGTGATCTGTGACGGTTTTGGTCAAAGACAAAGAGAGATGGGAAAATCTAAAATGTGTCTAACTACCCTACGTAGTGAGTATTCAGCAGAGATACAAGTTCAAGCTTTTAGCTATAACAATATATATGTACATATACACACACATACATGATATATATATACATATATATCAATGTCATGGTCTAAAATCCTTGAAAAAGTTACTTACAAGAGTTAGCAAGTTCTTGAACTTTTCAAAGAAGCCTAACCTTCATCTTTGGATCTCGAATCCTAGGTAGGCCTGAAGAAACACTGTTAATTTTAAACATTCAGAATCTTAGCTTGGATTTTTTGAGTTCCACAAACCATTGTACAACTAAAAACATATATGGAACAAGAGGTGGAATGGGTAACTAGATGCTGAGTTCTCAATTCCTAGTACATGAGCTTGTGGAAACCTTCCATATTATGCAAAGTCTATTGGGGAAAAGGGCAGAAAGAGCATTTTAGCTTGGATTCCAACTAAAACTTGATTCCAACATTTAAAAAATATTAATATGACTTTATTGAAGCTTTGACAACATAAACTAATCTGATAATCACACTGTATATAAAAGCAAGACTCAACTCAACATCATCTATGAAAGATACTTTTTTAACAATACAGATGAATGTTGAGGACAGTATGATAAGTGCAATAAGCCACTCAGAGAAAGACAAATACTGTATGATGCCACTTATATAAAGTATCTAAAATGGTCAAATTCACAGAATGCAAGTGTGCAATGGTAATTTCCAGGGCATAAAGTTGCAGATAAGCAAGATGAATAAGTGCTAGAGATCTGCTGAAATGGTTATTTGGATATTTAAGAAATCGCAATCATGTTGGAGACATTAACATCACTTTATTGGCAAGTCAGAAATATGCTCAACATCTTTAACCATTAGCCAATTAGAAATTAAAACCACAGTAATATATTAATTATACATCTACTAGAATGGCTAACACTAACCTGCTGACATCACCAAATGTTGACAAGGATATGGAACAATGGGAATCCCCACATGTAGTGGGAGTATACAAACACTTTGAAAACAGTTTATCACTTTCTTATAAAGCTAGATATACACCTAACCTATGAACTAACACTACTTTTAGGAATTACCCAAGGGAAATGAAAACATATGTGTACACAAAAACTTGAACAGCAATGTTCATAGCATGTGTTCTGTGTCCTGAATATGTTGGTGAATAAACACATTTATACATGTGTTAAATTCATAGAAGAGGATATGAAATACATTGATTATATTGTTTGCGATAAAGATATAAAATAAAAACAAAATGGAAGTAACACAGTATGGTGGGTAGCATATGGTATTATCCCTAATACTTAGTAAATTCTTAATTTAGCACGAGTATATTTTACATATTTTTTAAAATTTTTTATTTATTTATTTTTAGAGAGAGGGGAAGGATGGGAGAAAGAGAGGGAGAGAAACATCAATGTGTGGTTGTCTCTTATGTGGCCACCACTGGGGACCTGGCCCGCAACCCAGGCCTGTGCCCCGACTGAGAACCGAACCGATAACTCTTTGGTTCGCAGCCCGCACTCAATCCAGTGAGGTACACCAGCTAGGGCTATTTTACATACTTTTAAATACATATTATGTTATATATCATAGATACAGACATATGCAATTAAAATTTCATAAAAAGAAATACAATTTCTTTTTAACCTTATCTAATCACCATTCTGAAATGGTGTGCAGGTGTTATGCTATCATAAAAATAAATTGAAGTTTAATAAAAGACTAGTACACTAGCAGGGAAGCAGTAGGCATAAAATTTGTTACTAATCAAATTCAAACTACATAAGGCATAAAGACATATAGTTAATTTAAAGGTATGGGTATCAGAGTCTGTTATTAATCTGGCTTTCAGACCCTAAGGCCCCCTTTCCTAGGTGATAGGAAATCAAGTGATTTGAGGAAGAACCTGGTCTAGCACAAGTTAAACACGCAAATAGGGGTTCTGGGAAAAGCCTTTCCAGGGACATGGTTCCCCTGCAAAATTGTTGAAAGACTGGGCCTTGCCTGATGCAAGCTGAATATGCAAATAGAGGATCTTCAGGGACCCACTATTACTACCTGACAGCTTGTTACCTCGGTTGCTATGGTATCTCCCAGCATCTCTAAGAAAACAAGATCAAAGCTAAACTCCTGATCCCGCGTGACCATCATTCCGATTTTGCATGTTTCTTGATTGCCCTCCACCCCCACTCCTCAATCTTCCCGTCCATCCACTGCCCCATTGCAGTCCATGCCAACCCCTTTGTCCCCTCCTCCATCCCTCGCCCGAGTCGGCCTGACACATCCACCCTATCCCGATGCCTCAGTCATGGTCTTGCACTCCACCCCAATGAACACCGTCCTTCGGGGGACTGTGATGGGCTTTGACGCGCTCAGAGGCAATGGGGGAGTCTTCCATACCCCATGCCCATCCCCATCTCAGGCAGCCTCTCCCATCCAGGCCGGCGCCCTGCACTGTCAGCTCCCGAGGCCGCTCCTGTCGCCATCCCTGACTCCACCCTCACCCCCTGGCAGACACCACCCCACCCGCAACCCTCCAGGGGGTTCTGTCCCTCCACCACCACGCACACACAGTGACCGAAGCAGGCACATGGGTTTCTTTGCAGTGTAAACAGTTTATTGGCCATGACTGCCCAAGGCACCAGCCAGGCCCGGGCTGCTTGGGCTGCGAACAGGCCTGGCGCCCTAGGGGGCAGGCCCGGAGAACCCCTGTCCCGTCGGGCAGCTACTGCCAGCCCGGGGCCACTAGGGAAATGGTGGTAGTTCCGAAGAAGGCACTGAGCTGCGCGTTGTTGTGCATGGCCATGTCCACGAGCCGTGAGGTGATGCGCCGGCAGCCACTTCTCCGGGCCTCGTTCCCGGCCAGCTGCAGGACCGTGGCGAGCAGATACTGAACGATGGCCGCCAGGAAGATGGGTGCGGACGAGGTCAGGCGCTGGGCGTAGCGGCCTTCCCGCAGCAGGCGCTCCACGTGGCTCACCGAGAAAAGCAGCTGGGCCCTGGCGGTGCGGTTGCGGGTCCGCCTCTGGTGATGGCGACGGTGACCGGACGACCTCCTGCGGCTCCTCTGACCAGGCATGCTGGGCGTTGGGTGCTCTCTGTCCGACCGGCCGAGCTCTGCAGTGCGCTGCGGGGTGCTGCGGGGTGTCTCCGTGCGCTAGGGTGCGGTGGGGTGCGGTGGGGTGCGGTGGGGTGCGGTGGGGTGCGGTGGGGTGCGGCAAGGGAGATTGGGCAGCTGGTCCCAAGCTCTGTAGACAGCGGCTCCACAGGCCCCTAGTCCGTATCCCAGCGACCATGGAACGGCCCCTGGTTGGTGGAGGCACACGCGTGCGACACAGAAGTTCCATGAGGTCACCGCTTCCCCAGGGGCCCCGGCGGCCCGGCCTGCAAAGGAAGGGCGCTGGCGGCACCCTGCTCACGCGGCCCACGCCACCCTCTCTTCGACGGAGCTCTCTCCTTCCACTGCACAGGAACGTTGTACGGAAAAAGCCACAAACGTGTGGGATCCGCTGACACCGGGTAAACACTCGTGGTGTTGGACGGCCAGCACAACATCGACTTCCACAACGTTGGGACCACCCCAAAAGAAGCCCCTGTAGCCATCAGGCAGTCATTCCCCGCTGCCCCTGGCCAACCACCTCTTCTCTCCCCCTGACCCAGGCAAATAGGAGCCTGCTTCTTGTGCACAGACGTTTGCCTCCTCCAGAGACTTCTAGAGACGCAACCGTACAATAAATCGGCGGCCTTTTGTGTCCAGCTGCTTTCACTTAGCATACCGTTCTCACTGTGGCTCACTCACATGATAGCATGCACCAGCACTGGAACCTTCCACTGTAGGGATGGAGTACGCGATGTGCTCCCGCTCATGAGCTGATGGCCATTTGGGTAATTTTCACCTTCTGGCTGTTGTGACTGGCGCTGCGGTGAACATTCCTGTCCACAGTTCTGTTTGAACACCTGCTTTCAGTTCTTCTGGGTATGTATCTAGGAGCGGAATTGCCAGGCCATATGGCATTTCTATGTTTAACTTACTGAGGAAGCGCCCAACTGATTTCCACAGTGGCCCTGCCATTTTGCCCTCCCAACAACAGGGTATGAAGGTCCCACTTTCTCCACATCCTCACCAAAACTGGTTATTTTCCTGTTGCTTTGCTGATAATAGCCATCCTAGTGGGTGGAAAGTGGTATCTCATGGTTTTCATTTGTGTTTCCCTAATGGCTAATAATGTTGAGCATCTTCTCATGTGTCTCTTGGCCATGTGTACATCTGCCTTGGAGGAAACAGATGTACTTTCAAGTCCTTCGCCCATTTCCTAAAACTGGGTTGCTTGTCTTTCTGTTGTGAGAGTTCTTTATGTGTGCTGGAAAATAGGCCACTCTCAGATACATGACTTGCAAATGTTTCTCCCACCCATCCCATAGGTTGTCCTTTCACTTGCTAGATAGAGTCCTTTGATGCACAAAAGTTTTTCATTGGGATGGCATACGATCTCTCTTTTTTCTCTGTCTTTCGTGGCCGTGCTTTTGCTCTCATGTTTTGTAACCGTTGCCCAATCCAAGGTCATGGGGACTTGCATCTGTGTGTTATTCCAAGAGTTTTATAGTTTCCGTCTTTACCTTTCAGTCTGTGATCCATCAGAGTTAATATCTGTACATGGTGTGAGATCGGGGTCCATATTCATCCCTATGTGTGTGGATATCCAGTTGTCCCAGCAGTTTTTATTGAAGAGATTTTTCATTCAGCCATTGAATAGCGTTGGCACCCTTATAGAAAATCAGCTATTTATTGATACATGGGCTTATTTCTGACTCCAAATTCTAAAACATTGGCCCACAATCGGTATTCCAGTGCCACACTTTTTAGGACAGCTTTGCAGTAAGCATTGAAATTGGGAAGTGAGAGTCCTCCAACTTTGTTCTTCATTTTTGAGATTGTTTTGGCTGTCTGCGTCCCTTGCATTTCCACGTGAATTTCAGGATCACCTTGCCGAATTTTACAAAGAAGCCAGGGTAGATTGTAACAGGCATGGCACTGAATCTATGTATTGCCTTGGGGATTACGGTCACCTTAACGATGTTAAATGTTCAATGTACTAGCGTGGGATGACTTTCCATTTATTTCAGTCCTTTTAAATTTCCCTCAGCAATGTTTGGCAGTTTTCAGGGTACAAGTCTTACATGTCTTTCGTTAAACTTATCCCTCGGTATTTTATTCTTTTGGATGATATTGTGAAAGGAATTATTTTCTTGGCCTCATTTTTTGGATTGTTGCATGCTAGCGTATAGAAATACAACTGATGGTTGCCCATTGATCTGGGATCCTGCAACTCTGCTGAACTCTTACTGCATATTTGAATAGGTTGCTGTGTTTCTGGTGTGTTCTTTAGTGTTGTATAGGTGTATACACACACACACACGCACATTTATATACATGAACATGTCATCTATGAACAGAGATTGTTTTACTTGTTCCTTTTCCATTGGGATGCCTTTTATTTATTTGCCCTGCCTATTTGGCCTGACTAGAACGTTGAGTACAATGTTGCATAGAAGTGTCAAGAACAACACTCTTGTCTTCTTCCCGATGCTGGGGGCAAAGCACCCAGTCTTTCACCATTATGAATGATGTTATCTGTGGGTTTTTCATAGATGCTCTTCATCAGGTTGAAGAAGTTCCCTTCTATTCCTATTTTGTTGAGTTTATTTTCATGAAACAGTGTTGGATTTTGTCAGATGCTTCCCTTCTCCCTACATCTATGAGTTGATCATGAGGTCCCCCATCTCCCTGCATTCTATTAATATAGTGTATTACATTAATTGATTTTCATATGTTATACTCATAGTCACAGTGTATAGTGAGTGGTCCATGAATTTTTTGTTGAAAGCATAGGTAGGGTCAGGGAAGCTGCTTGAGGGTAAGTGTGAGTGTGTGTGTGTGTGTGTGTGTGTGTGTAGGGATCTGTAGCCTGATGAAAGGCTAAGGCATTGAGGGGAACCTGCACTTATTTTACTGAGGCTGGAGAGTAGGGTGCCGATGGGGGACTGGTGGTTGATGTGGCTGGAGGAGGGGCTGGCAGGAGCCAAGACTTGGAGGTTCTGGTAAGCTATGCTCAGGTTTTGGAATACCTTGTAGGCTATTGTGAGCCCACTAAGGCCATTAAGCTCTGGAGTGGCATGGCCTGATTTGTTTCCATTGAGGTGATTCTGGCAGCTGTGTGGTGATAGAATAGAGGATTGAGATTGGAGTTCGAAAGTTGCTGCAGTATCTCAGTCAAGAAATGATTATGTTGAACTTCTTGCATAACTATGAAACTCTTAGCCTACTGCTAGGGTTTTGGCTTATTTTCCCAAGTTAGCACAATACACTGGAAAATGTAAAGGATTGGAAGCCTTCCTACTGCTGGTGAAATCTAACAGTTGCAATTTGCGGTTTCTGCTTACAAAGGTATATACTTGATTTTTTCTACATATTCCATCAGTCCATTTTTTCAAGTTAGAGAATATTAAATCTCATTCACAAAATTTAACTTATTCTTATTTTCCACGCTCAGGATTGCTTTGGTGTATGGAAGGCAGAACACAAAGTATGGTAAACAAATCATTCCCTTACGGGAATATATTTTTTAAATTCCTTTGAAGACACTTTCCTTCTTTTCTCCCTCCTTTCCTTCCTCCACCCCTCCCTTTTCCCCTTCCTTTTCTTTTCCTGCTGCCTTTTACCATTTCTTATTCATCTGTTAAGTATGATGAGGGAAGGGAGATTCTTTGCTCTTTCTTCACTACACCATGTTTTACAAAGAAATCTCTTTTGGTTTTGAGTAGTTATTTTGTACTGGGATACATTCAGGTTTACTTGTAGTTAATTAGTTTTAGACAAATTTTAGATTTCTAGTCTTTATTATGTTGGCACTAATGGATCGGAGATTATCAGGGTCCTTACCATTTTTATCATTTCATCAAGTCTAAAGTTAACCATCATCTCCAGTTTCATCCCAAATACTACAAAGACTATGCTAAAAGTCAATGTTGTCCAACATTTTGTTATAATTTTGTCAGTTATACTGTTTTAAACAGTTTATTCTTTTTAGACTCATAGCCATGGCTACTCATTTCTTTGTTCACCATTCCTCTGTTAGTTCTTTCTTCTGTGTTCAATTTACCTAAAATGGAAGAACATCTTTAAATGTGTTCTTTTAGTGAGGGTTTGTGAGTAGTCAACCTTCTCAATCGTTATTTGAAAGAATGTTTTTACTTCACTCTTATCTTTGATTGGTAGTTTAGTAAGGTTTGACATTCCTTGCTATTTTTTTTCTCCTAGCTGCTTTAGTAATATGAATTTCATTTTATTATGGCTGATGAGAAATCTTTTGTCAATTTACTATCAATTAAATAATAATTTAAGAAAAAGGTTCTTTTCTTTCAAGTTTGCTTTTAAGATCTTTCCCCTTTTCTTTGTTGGCCTGTAGCTTCCCCATGATTTGTTTTTATTGTTTCTGTGTATGGCTTGTGCTTTCAAAGCACAAGCACAAGACAGCATGGGGAATCCTGTCTTTTACTATATTTGGAAAATTTCCAGCCAGTATCCCTCTGAATATTGGTTTATACCTTCTCCCTATTCTCCTATTTGTCATTCCAGTTAGCTGTCTTTGGGCCTTTGCATTTCCCCCCATATTTCTTAATTTTTTATTCATTTGCTATCTCTTCTAGTTGAGTCCTGAATAATTTGCTTAGCTCTATATTCTAGTTCACCAAACCAGATAAATCTGCTTTTAAACCCCTTTCCTGAGATTTTGATGTTACTGGACATGTTGTTTGGCATTTCTAGAAGCTCCATTTGGTTCTTTTAAGAAAAAAACCCAGCCTCTTATTTTTTCTTTTCTTTTTAAAAAATATTTTATTTTTATTGTATTCTTCCCATTACCCTTTATCCTCCTTATACACTCTTCCACCTCCACCCACCCTTCTCCCCCGGCAATCACGACACTTTTGTCCATGTCTATGAGTTCTTTTTTCTTTTTGCTTTATCCCCCCATCCCCTACCTACCCCCAAGAACTGTCACCCTGCTATCTATCTATGAGTCTGTCTCTATTTTCCATGTTAGTTCAGTTTGTTCATTAGGTTCCACGTACAAGTGAAATCATATATGGTATTTGTCTTTCTCTGACTGCCTTATTTCTTTTAGCATAATCTTCTCCATGTCCATTTATATTGTTGCAAAGGGTAATTTTTTCTCCTTTATGGCTGAGTAGTATTCCATCGAGTCTTTTCTTTTTTCCACAGAATCTTGTTCTTTTCTTATTTTTTTCTAAGTATCTTAAACAAACTTATTTTATACTCTCTGTTAGTTCTATTATCTGAAGTTCTTCGTGGTCTAATCCTGTTCATGATTGCTGACAATCACAGAAGGTATTTTCCTTATGTGTTTTACAATTTTGATTGTGATTTTAGGGATTTCTCAGCAGAGCTTCATCTGTGGGGTGTCTGTGAGGTCTGAACTGAGGATGTGTCTTTCCAGAGAGGTGTGTTTGCTTCTGCCAGGAGACCTGGGGTATCTTTGGATAGTACTTTTTTGGTATTAATTTGTGTGTTTGGGGTTTCCTTGAGTAAGCAAGAGGTATTAATTCCAACCCTCAAATTGCCTGAGAATAGCCCTAGAATTACAAATTATCAGTGGAAGAATTTTATTATCTTCCACAAGAACTCACAAAGAGTCCAAACTCCCTTTTAATCTCCCCCATGGTGATGGGCAGATTTTTTTAGTGTATCCTTTAATTGACTGTGTGGCCTTTGCCAGATGCCAAGGTGGCTTTTCTCCTTTCCCTGGTGGTCATTAAGTCCTACCTGCCTAATGTAAATTCAAATGCCCATTGATCTGCTGTTTAAGTTCCTCTTTGGGTTTTTTTGTTTTTTTTATTTTCCATATAAATGACTTTATTTTATTTATTTATTTATTAAATATATTTATTGATTATGCTATTACAGTTGTCCCATTCCCCCCCCCACTCCACTCCATCCTGCCCACCCCCTCCCTCCCACATTCCCCCCCTATAGTTCATGTCCATGGGTCCTACTTATAAGTTCTTTGGCTTCTACATTTCCTATACTATTCTTACCCTCCCCCTGTCTATTTTCCACCTATCATCTATGCTACTTATTCTCCATATCTTCCCCCCCTCTCCCCCTCCCACTCCCCTATTGACAACCCTCCATGTGATCTCCATCTCTATGGTTCTGTTCCTGTTCTAGTTGTTTGCCTAGTTTGCTCTTGTTTTTGTTTTAGGTGTGGTCGTTAATAACTGTGAGTTTGCTGTCATTTTTACTGTTCCTATTTTTGATTCTCTTTTTCTTAGGTAAGTCCCTTTAACATTTCATATAATAAGGGCTTGGTGATGATGAACTTCTTTAACTTGACCTTATCTGAGAAGCACTTTATCTTCCCTTCCATTCTAAATGATAGCTTTGCTGGATACAGTAATCTTGGATGTAGGTCCTTGAGTTTAATCTTGGGTAATGTAATTATGATATGCCTTGGTGTGTTCCTCCTTGGGTCCAGCTTCTTTGCGACTCTCTGAGCTTCCTGGACTTCCCGGGAGTCTATTTCCTTTGCCAGATGAGGGAAGTTCTCCTTCATTATTTGTTCAAATAAGTTTTCAATTTTTTGTTCTTCCTCTTCTCCTTCTGGCACCCCTATAATTCGGATGTTGGAACGTTTCGAGATGTCCTGGAGGTTCCTAAGCATCTCCTCATTTTTCCGAGTTCTTGTTTCTTCATTCTTTTCTGGTTGGATGTTTCTTTCTTTCTTCTGGTCCACACCGTTGATGTGAGTCCCAGTTTCCTTCACATCACTATTGGTTCCCTGTACATTTTCTTTTGTTTCTCTTAGCATAGGCTTCATTTTTTCATCTGGTTTTCGAACAGATTCAACCAATTCTGTGAGCATCTTGATAACCAGTGTTTTGAACTGTGCATCCGATAGGTTGGCTATCTCTTCCTCGCTTAGTTGTATTTTTTCTGGAGCTTTGAAGTGTTGTGTCATTTGGGCCTTTTTTTTTTTTTTGGCGCATCTGTTACTTTAAGGGGCGGAGCCTTAGGTGTTCACCGGGGTGGGGTAATGCTGGCTGCCTCGCTGTGATGCTGCGTTGTGACGCTGTATGTGGGGAGGGGCCGAGAAGGAGCAATGGCGCCCGCCTCACTCTCCTCCGGATTTCAATCTTTCACTCCGATACCTACAATCAAACTGGGCCTCTCTGGTGCTAGATGGCGGTGTAGGTAGACACACTGCGCCTCCTCGCACAACCAGAACTGACAGAGAATCGAACGGCAAGGGGGTCCGACACCCAGGAAATAAAAAATAAACATTCATCCAGACCGGTAGGAGGGGCGGAGAGGACTCACGTGGTTGTGGCGGGACCGAGACTGGTGGAGTGTGGGACGAAGGGTGCAGGCAGTCCGACCACTTGCATACCCTATGGCCCCACATTGGCGCACAGATAAACTGAGAGGGCTGGACTCAGAGTGGCGGAGGTGGGGCAGGCAGAGCAGTGGGTAGCACCCCGAGGCCCCACATTTGTGCACAGATAAACCGGATGAAGGGCGGGGAGCAAAGCAGACTGTGCAACCCAGGGCTCCAGCTCAGGGAAATAAAGCCTCAAACCTCTGATTGAAAACGCCCGTGGGGGTTGGGGCAGCAGCAGGAGAGACTCCCATCCTCACGGGAGAGGTCGTTGGAGAGATCCACAGGGGCCTAGAGTGTGCACAGGCCCACCCATTCGGGAACCTCTTTGTTTTTTGGCACCCGAGAGTCACCTTCCATAATAAACTCATCATATGCATCAAAGGAAATATTTATTAAAACTTATCCAGCCTTTTAAGGCACTTTGTAGCAGAAGGGCTTTCAGGTACCTAGTATGCACGATTTTCAGAAATGGAAATTATGTTCCTCTTTATAACTCACACAGCACTGAGAAGCTCCCACTAAATTTCTGGAAGAGGACTGCAATAATGGACAACATTTTTCATGAATAGGCCTAATGTATTTACAAAATAAAAGAGGCAGCTTGTTGAGGCAGAAAAAGCCCCAGAGTTAAATGATCTGGGTTACGGGACTGGCTCTGTCGGTTGCTAAGTCTCAGTTTCTTCATCTGTAGAATTGGGGCAGTGGTACCACTTCATATTAATATAAATAACCTCTGCTGCAGAAGACTGGTTTAGGTACTCTTGTTCTGAGCTCCCAAATATCCCTTGTAACTAGCTGGTATTACAATTGTCTGTTGATAAGTCTGTCTCCCATGGTAAAATGTGATCTTCTTCAGGGCAGAAATTGTACTTGTCTCACCTTACTGTGTACAGCAGAGTAGCCAGTGAATGAAAAACATTAGAAACTTGCATACTTTTATGTGTTCTCTTAAGTTGTTACATTTCTAAAAGAGTAATTTCTGTTTTACACTTATTGGTAGGCTACCAGGACAGTACAAAGCTATTTTTATTGTATATAAATTTTATGTGTAGAAGTTCCAAATTGATAGGAGTTTATTGATTCATTCACCATCTTACATAAGAACTAGTTTAGGAAACTTGTTAGACTTTCATAGCATAGTATTTCCATAAATTTTTCTCCTGTTGTTATTCAGTTGATGATACATTCCTAAGACATGTGTTTTCTCAATAATAAGCTTTTATTTGTGTGCATCACAACTTTAAAGATTTGTTAAAAGATGTTTTCATGTGCACTGACTCATATACTTCTCACAACAATCCCAGGAGATAGGCAGTGAAGGTATCATTGCTACCAGTTGACAGATGAAGAAACCAATGTTCAGAGATGTTGAGTCACCACACACCATACCAAAAGCAAGTTTTTGGCAGAGCTGGGCCTAGAATGACACCAAGTTCCTCATTTCCCAGTCTAGTGTGTTTTGTTTTTTCACACAATCCATTAGTTTAACCCGGTTGCCTTTTGTGATGTTGCCTCAATGACATTTTTGTATCTCATCTTATTCCTGTTTTCCGGCTGCCCCTCCCGCTACTTCCCTTGGAATACTCTGTGCTTGACCAGGGCCTCTCTCTTTCTTTCCTGAACACATCCTCTTGCAATTTCCTGCCTCTGGATCTTTGCATCTGTTTCCACCTCTTGGTGGGCATCCACAATCTCCCAATACCACAAGATAAAGACTGTGTGGATCAGCCATGCTAGATGAGCTTTCTCTGTCCTTGAACCCACAGAGTAGTCTATGTATTATTCTATAGGCATTTTCATACTTTTAAAATTCACTTTACTCCAACTCCTTTGTTCTGTGCTCCCATAGCATCCTGTGCTTAGTTTTCACAGTGGTTATTGCCTAATGTTGTAGGTCTGCTTTCACCCCATGACTGTGAGCCTCCTAGAGGACTGGAATCTTGTCTGGTTCATCTTGTCTTGAACAGCCTGGAACACAGTAGTTGCTCCAAAAAATGTTGGGTGAATGAGTGGGTGGATGAATGAATGGTACCTAGCAGAATGCATTAGACATACCAATTGCCAAATAATAATGGTTGGATTGAGTCTTCATCCAAATATTATTTCTTATCATCCTATCACAGTGGGGACTAAGAGTTTTCTTCATTTTGCTTCAAACTGTCACTTCCATTCATGCTTTTGATTCTATCCCATCCTGCCTCCCCAGGTACCTCACTCCATCAATTACCTTCTCCCTCCAGAATCTCTAGTCATTACCTCTTTTTTGACTGGCTCCTTTCCCTGCAGTAACAAACATGCTCAGGTCTCCCTTCCCACTCTAAAAAGAAATATCTTCAACTAGATTGGTCTCCTCCTCATCCTCCACCTTGCAGTATCAAACTGTGAACCTCACTATAGAGTAATCCAGCTGGACCCTTTTGGCTAATGCTTGAGTGTCAATATCCTTAATTACTTTTCTCTTGAGTTGGTCAGATGGCCCACAGAGGACTCTTGAAGTTGCCAGAATTTTAGGGTCAGAGTTGGAGAAGACTCGGAGTTTATAGCTTTCAGGATACATACCTCCACTTAAACCCTGTTTTCAATATGATGCTCCAGCCCTCCACTGGGTTTGGGAACTCCAGTCCAGAGTTCCCTTTACCCTCTCCAGGGAATGATACTCCAGTCTTCTGTTAGTTCAGGGAAAGGCCAGACCCTCAGACCCTCAGTGAGGGGATTTAGAAATGCTTACACTTTTTAAACAGTTTTCAAACAACCCTCATTATTTTCGTGCTGATCCCCCCATCGCCATTTCCAGAGTTATCTTTTGCAGCCTTTGAAAATTCTTCTGGGGGCGGAAAAGTGGTAATAAATAAGGATGATTTTTGGCTTTTCCTACTTAGGGCTTAGGATTCCTAGTTTGTGGCCTTCTTGGTCTGCTAAGTCAATTACTACTCATCCATCTGTTTTTAAGCATTGAAAATGTAGTTATCTTCTTTCCTGCTTTTTCAATCTTTTCAAATATCAGTTAATGGTAATTTCAGTGGGTGTTAGGAGGTGGTAAAGTTATATGTAGAGGTATGTGTTCCACCTTAACTATACATCGTGGTGGGCATTGAGGTCTGCCTGCCTGACTCATTCACCCTATGCACCTTTGTTACCAGGCCACTCACCATAAAGTACCCTGAACTCAGATTGTCTCATCAGGCTCTCTGATTCATTGTGTCCCATAACCAAAAGATTGTGCATTTGATTCCCAGTCAGGGCACATACATACCTAGGTTGCGGGTTTGTTCATGGTTCAGTCATGGGCATGTGCAAACCCGGTCTGGATGCGTATGATCCCTAGGCAGTGATCCCCAGTTTGGGCATGCAAGTAAGGGAGGCCACCAATGATGCTTCTCTCTCGCATCAGTGGTTCTCTCTCTTCCATCCTTTCTCTCTCTCTCTCTCTCTCTCTCAGAACAATGGAAAAAATGTCCTTGGGTGAGGATAAAACATTTTTGTAAAGATATAATAGAAAAGGTAGACAAATAAAAGAAAAAGAATAGGTAACTTCTGCAGAGAGATAGTAATTATAAGAAATAATCATCATGGAATGAGGATATCCAAGATGGCAGAAAAATAAGTGGAAGCTACACTAACCTCCACCCAGGACCAATCTGGAATTACAACTAAATTGTAGAGAAATCATCCAGAATGAATAACTGAACAATAGCAGGAGAGAAGCCTTATAACCATGGAAAGACAAAAGAAACAGCTTCACCACAATGTGATGGGTATGGAGTGCAAAGGAGGCATGAGAGGGCTGACTGGGCTTCCATGGATGGCAGTTGAAGTGCTGGAGGAATATTTCAGCAGCCAGGGGGTTCTCCCTGAGGAGTGTGGGGTCTAAACCTCAAGCCAGGCTCCCCAGCCTACAGTACCAGAGCCTGAAAAGAACCCAGATAATATCCAGCTGTGAAAAGCAACAGGGTTTCTTTCTGCCAGAGATAGATGGCTGGAGTCATAGAGAGCCTTTTAAAGGGCCAATGCATAAAATTTCTTTGCAGCCACTTACCCTGGGCTCTGGCAAAGGGGGAGGGGCAGAGTAGACTAGAGACACTTGAGGAGAGACTGGGGATGGTGACTTTGGAGAGAGAACTGGGGGAGCAGTCACCAGGATCCATGTGCTGAGTCATCCCCATATTGCAGGAACAATCTTGCTCACGCAGACCACTCCCCTCCAAGTGGCATCAGCATGAAGTGAAGCAATAGTTCCAACCCCAGGAGGGATCTGTCCTGCCCTGTGGTGCTTAAGCCTGACTGCTGAGTGCAGAGGGACTAGATTAACAACTGAAGGAGTCAGCCATAGGCTGTGGATCCCTGGTAGTCTCAAACAGGCTCCCTAAGGCCAGAGGGGGTCAACATCTGACATCACCAGAGGCAGATCCAGAAAGAAAAAACAGTGGTAAATACTAGATGCTACCAAGACAAATTCCTCCACAGTCTTCAGGATTTGCGATGTTTTCTTTCTTGCATAGCTTTTTAACATTCATTTCTTGTCCTCCAAGTTTGTGCATGTGAAGTCACTAGATTTTATATTATAGTTTACTTCAAATCTCATATTTTGCTCCTCCCTTCTCTTATCCCATTATACTTTCTTCTTTCCTGTTGTTATTTTCATTTAAAATTTTGTTTTCTCTCTTGCTATGACTTGTGGGGAACCGTTCCAAGTGTGGGAAATGTGGCTCAGCCCCCACTTGGAAAAGCCAGTGGGGAGTGAGGTTGGCGGGTAGGATCCACGTTCATGGATAGGTTCTCCAGTGGGAAATCAGGCCTGCATTGTACCTAGACTTCTATGAGACTTGCTCTTGCTAAAACTCCCTCACCCTGAACTGAGGCAGCAAATGTTTACTGAGTATCTTCATCTTCCTAAAGTCTGTGCTAAACCACCCAAGTATGGAGTGTGAGCAACTTTCCCCTTGAGCTGTAACATCCTTCTCTTTGAAGTAATTAGCAGTGTCCTGTCCTTTGTCCTCCTTAAAAGGTAATCACCTGTGGTGAACCTGTGCATAGTAAATGAGGATCACCCTCAATGTAATGTGCCCAGAAAAATAATAAAAGCGTGTCCAGGTGGGGGTCAGGGGCCTTCTCTTTAACTTGGAGAGCGGCCATGCAACCCCTTTTTCTCCAAAGGACTTCTGTAGTCCGTGTGTATGTGTATTTGAATATAGCAACCACAATGGATCCTGCTGTCCAGGATTCGCGTCAATGACTTGTAACCATTTTGCACTCTTACAATTTCTTCCCCCTCCAGCCTCTCAAAACCATTTTCCTTGCCATTGGTCACCTCATATTCTTTTTATTGCTCTTAAAATACCCCTGTTCTCTCTCCACCTTTATCATTCTTAGCTCATTGGTTATGGATAGGACATCGTTGTTACATTTCTGTAATTTTATCTCTCGATCTTCGCTATTTTGGTATTTCAAATCTCAAATTTTACCATTTCCTCACCTACTCCAACTGCCTTCCTCCTGCCTTTTGTTTTTTTTCATCTCAAATTTTCACTTTTCTCTGTCTTAGTGTGGTTTTTATTCCTCACTCTTAATATTCCTTCTCCCTCTATCATCTCAAAATCACTTCCTTTTCCTCTATACATCTCTTAAGCTTTTTTTTTTCTTTTTTCCCTCTTATTCCCATCCCACCTTTATTAATCTTAGCTCATTTGTTGTTAATAGTGCTGTGGTGGATCTTTTTCTCCAATTTGGTTCCTATTGTTTATTTATTTGTTTGTTTTTTCTTTTTCTTTCCTGCTTTCACTATATTTTTAAAAAATTTCTGTTTAAACCCAACACTTTATGCTTCCCTTGTTTTGCTCCATTCCACCTTCTTCATTCTGTTTTTTTATTTATGATGTAAATTTTACTTCCTTTTTCTCTTTGCCTTGCCCAGATTTCCTACTTTTATTATTGCTCCTCCCCATATGCTGTCAAAATCATTGTTCTTTCATTAGTCATCTCATATTCATTTGTCCTTTCTTGTAATAGTCTTAATATCTTTACATGGTTATTAATACGGGCTCATTTGCTGTTGATAGTGTGATGATGGGTGAGGGTTGTTTTTGCAGGCGTGGGGTGTTTCCTGGGCTGTATGGTTCTTTTCTGGCACCACCTTTACAATGATATACAAGATGTGGTAGGCAAAGTGACTTTCCATCAGCCAGCCAGAGGGAAGGGCCCACAAAAGAATGACCAACAGCACTCAAAACTCAATTACATCCAGAGTCAACATAAATGGCATGAAAGGCATCCCAAGAGCATCAAGTTCAGGAGATCAAGGAGACTGTTTCACGGAATCGCACAGGGCTCCTACCACAGAGTTTCACACCACAAACTCAGGGAGTCAAACCAGGTCAATGTAAGAAGCAGAAACATTGCTGCATGGAATACCTGAGATTTTTCTGCCTATGTTCTCCTCTGGGACTCTTATGGTATCATGACTTATATTAAAATATTTTATCCACCTTGAATTTATTTTTGTGTATGGTGTAAGTTGGTGATCGAGTCTCATTTTTTTTTTTTTTTTGCATGTAGCTGTCCAGTTCTCCCAACACTATTTGATGAAGAGGCTATTTTTGCTACATTTTATGCTGCTGCCCCCTTTGTCAAATATTAATTGACTGTAGAGACTTGGGTTTATTTCCGGACTCTCTATTCTGTTCCATTGGCCCTTGTGTCTGTTCTTATGCCAGTACCAGGCTGTTTTGATTACAGTGGCCTTGTAATATAGTTTGATATCAGGTATTGTGATTCCTCCTACTTTGTTCTTCTTGCTCAATATCGATGCAGCTATTCGGGGTCTTTTATGGTTCCATATGAATTTCTGAAATGTTTGTTCTATATCTGTGAAATATGTCATAGGTACTCTAATAGGGATTGCATTGAATCTATAAGTTGCTTTGGGTAGTATGGCCATTTTGATGATGTTAATTCTTCCAATCCATGAGCATGGGACATGCTTCCATTTGTTTGTGTCTTCCTTAATTTCTTTCTTCAGGGTTGTGTAGTTTTCTGAGTACAGGTCTTTTACTTCCTTGGTTAGGTTTATTCCTAGGTATTTTATTTTTCTTGTTGCTATATCAAATGGAATTTTTTCCTGATTTCTGTTTCTGATATTTCATTGTTGGTATACAAAAATGCCTTTGATTTCTGGATACTGACTTTGTATCCCGCTGTTTTTTCAACAGGAACCTAATCAACAAAACGAACAAGCAAGCAAAGTATAGCCAAAGACACTGAAATTGAGAACAGGCTGACAGTAATCAGAGGGGAGAGGGGAGGGGGTAATGGGACAAAAGGGTGAAGAGTTTACAGGAACAATTATAAAGGACATATGGACAACAAGGGGGGGTGGAGATGGAGGAGGGAGGTGGGGAGGGCTGGGGTGGTGGGGAGGGGTTGGGGGGAAGGCAGAAAACTGTACTTGAACAACAATGGAAAAAAGAAGAAGCAGAAAGAAAGAAGAAGAATCTCCCCTAAAATGGGGAGACAATGAAACATCCCACAATCAAAATGAAATAAGAATCCCCAAAAACAGTGTTAAATGAAATAGAAGCAAGTAAACTATCAGATATTGAGTTCAAAATAATGGTTATCAGGAACATCAATGATAGAGACTTCTGGCCAAGATGGAGGTGATACACAAAATGTAGGTAGATACACATTGCTTACTCACAAGAGCAAAAGAAGGAAACAAATTTAAAAACAAAAAGTAACCAGAACTGCCCAAAAATCGAACTGTAAGGAAGTCCAACAACCAGGGAGTTAAAGAAGAAGCATTCATCCAGACTGGTAGGAGGGGTGGAAACAGGCAGCTGGGGTTGAGAGGACTTGCGGCAAGGTGGCAGCTGGAGGACTGGGTGGGGTGGCAGCTGGCAGACCAGGCAGTCTCACATTTGTGTGGAGATAAACCAGGAAGAACAACTGGGGAGCGAGACAGACTGTGCACCCAGCGTTCTAGTTCAGGGAAATAAGCCTCAAAACCTGTGATTAAAAAAACCTGTGGTGTTTGTGCTGGTGGGAGAAACTCTCAGCCTCACAGGAGAGTTTTTTGGAGAGACCCACATGGTTCTACAATGTACACAAACCCACACATGAAGGAATTAGCACCAAAAGGGCCCGATTTCTTTAAGGGTAGCAGAGGAATTGAATGAAAGTCAACTGAGAGCCAAGCAAGTGGCATTGTTCCCTCTTAGACCCCTCCCCCACATACAGTGCCACAACACAGCAACTTGGGTTGCCCCACCCTAGTGAATAACTAAGGCTCTGTCCCATACTATGTAACCAGCATGCTGAGACAAAAATATATAGTCCAAATGAAAGAACAGATCAAAGCTCTAGAAAAATACAACTAAGTGATGCAGAGATAGCCAACCTATCAGATGCACAGTTCAAAACACTGGTAATCAGGATGCTCACAGAAATGGTTGAATATGGTCACAAAATACAAGAAATAGTGAAGGCTATGCAATGTTAAGTAAAGGAAAATATACAGGGAACCAACAGTGATGGGAAGGAAACTGGTACTCAAATCAACGGTTTGGACCAGAAGGAAGAAATAAACAGTTAGTTAGAACAGAATGAAGAAACAAGAATTCAGAAAAATGAGGAGAGGCTTAGGAACCTCTGGGACAACTTTAAACATTCCAACATCTGAATCATAGGGGTGCCAGAAGGAGAAGAGGAAGAACAAGAAATGAATAACTTATTTGAAAAATAATGAAGGAGAACTTCCCCAATCTGGCAAAGGAAATAGACTTCCAGGAAGTCCAGGAAGCCCAGAGAGTCCCAAACAAGTTGGACCCAAGGAAGCACACACCAAGGCACATCATCATTAAGTTACCCAAGACTAAAGATAAGGAGAGAATCTTAGAAGCAGCAAGAGAAAAGGACATAGTTACTTGCAAAGGAGTGCCCATAAGACTGTTATCTGATTTCTCAAAAGAGACCTTACAGGCAAGAAGGGGCTGGAAAGAAGTATTCAAGGTCATAAAAGACAAGGACCTACATCCAAGATGACTCTATCCAGCAAAGCTATCATTTAGAATGGGAGGGCAGATAAAGTGCTTCCCAGATAAGGTCAAGTTCAAGGAGTTCATCATCACCAAGCCCTTATTATATGAAATGTTAAAGGGACTTATCTAAGAAAAAGAAGATCAAAACTATGAACAGTAAAATGAAAACAAACTCACAACTGTCAACAACTGAACCTAAAACAAAAACAAACAAAGCAAACAACTAGGATGGGAACAGAACCACAGAAATGGAGATCACATGGAGGGTTATCTGTGGGGAGGAGGAGGGAAGAGAATGAGAGGAAAGGTACAGGGCATAAGAAACATAACCACTAGGTACAAGACAGATAGGGTAAAGGTAAGAATAATATGGGAAATTGAGAAGCCAAAGAACTTATATGTATGACCCATGGATATGAACTAAAGTTGGGGAATGCTAGTGGGTGGGTGGGGTACAGAGCAGATGATAATAAAGGGGAGGAAAACAATGAGACAAGTGCAATGGCATAATTAATAAAATATATATTAAATTAATTTTAAAAAGGAAGCTCAATGAGAACTACAACAAACTCCAGGGAAGTTTCAAGGAACTTACTGTGAACTACAGTAGCACGAAAGAGACATAGAAACTATCAATAAGAGCCAGAAACAAATGAAGAATACAATATTCGAAGTGAAGAACACAGAAGGAATTAAAAGCAAGCTGGATGAAGCAGAGAATTAAACCAGAGAGCTGGAGGACAAGGTAGAATAAAATTCCCATACAGAGCAACAAAACACAAAAATACTCAAAAGGAATGTAGAGAGTTTAAGGGACCTGTAGGGCAACATGAAACATAATAATATCTGTATCATAGGAATACTAGAAGGAGAAGAAGAGGAGCAAGGCATAGGAAACCTGTTTGAAAAAAATAGTGACAGAAAAATTCCCTAACTTGATGAGAGAAAAAGTCATGCAAATCCAGGAAGCACAGAGGGTCCCAATCAAGATGAACCCCAAAAGGTCAACTCTAAGGCACATCATAATGAAAATGGCAAAATTTAAAGACAAAGAGAGAATCTTAAAGGCATCAAGGGAGAAACAGATAGTAAATACAAGGGCACCACAATAAGGGTAGCAGCTGACTTCTCAACAGAAACACTACAATCCAGAAGGGAATGGCAAGAAATATTCCAAGTAATGAAAAACAAAGGCCTGCAACCAAGACAACTCTACCCAGCAGTACTCTCATTTAAAATGGAAGGCAACATAGAGAGCTTCCCATACAAAAAAAAAAAAAAGGCTAAAAAACACATGTTCACCAAATCAGATTGCAAGAGATGCTAATGGGACTGCTTTAAGAAGATGAGGAAAAAGAGAAAGGAACACAAGAAAGAAGGGAAAGATGGCAATGAATAAGTACCTATCAATAATAACATTAAATGTAAATGGATTAAATGCTCTAATCAAAATACATAGGGTAGCTGAATGGATAAGAAAACATGACCTGGATATATGCTGTCCACAAGAGACCTACCTCAGAACAAAAGGTCCACACAGACTGAAAGTGAAGGGATGGAAAAAATTTTGTAAGCACACAGACATGAAAAAAAGCTGGGGTAACAATACTTATATCAGACAAAATAGATTTCAAAACAAAAGCCCTAAAAAGAGGCAAAGGAACACTATAAAATCCTTAAGGGAACAATCCATCAAGAAGATATAATCCTTGTAAACATATATACACCCAACATTGGAGATTTTATATATATATAAGATCTTGGAGGACATTAAGAAAGGTATTGACACTGATACACTTATAGTAGGGTATTTTAACACCCCACTTTCAAAAATGGATAGGTCTTCCAAACAAAGATTCAGCAAGGATATTGTGGTATTGAACAAAACTCTAGATAAAATGGACTTAATTGATAATTACAGAACATTTCACCCCAAAGAAGCAAAATATACATTCTTTTCAAATGCACATGAAGCATTTTCAAATATAGACCACATGGCAAGTCACAAAACAAGCCTCAACAAACTAAAAAAAAAAAAAAAAATTGAAATCATACCAAGCATCTTCTAGGATAACAATGGCTTGAAACTAGAAACCAACCTCAAGGAAAAAAACATTCAAATTCATGGAGACTGAATAACATGCTATTAAATAATGAATGGATTAACAATGAGATCAAGGAAGATATAAAAAAGCCTGGAAACAAATGAAAATGAACATACAACAACCCAAAAGCTATGGGACACAGTGGAAGCAGTCTTGAGAGGGAAGTTCATAGCAATAGTGGCCTATCTAAAAAGGACAGAAAATGCAGACAACTGTAATTGAACAGCAATAAAAAAAAAGAAAAATTTAAAAAAGGATAGAAAATTTTCAAATAAACAACCTGACCCTACATCTACAAGAACTAGGGGAACAACAACAAATGAAGCCCAGAGCTAGTAGGAGGAAGAAAATAATCAAGATCAGAGCAGAAGTAAATGATATACAGAAAACCTCAAAGGATTAATAAATTCAGGAGGTTGTTCTTTGAAAAGATAAACAAAATTGACAAGTCTTTAACCGAATACATCAAGAAAGAAAGAGAGGACACCAATAAACAAAATCAGAAATGAAAGAGGAGAAATGATAACTGATACCACAGAAATACAAAAGATTGTAAGAATTTACTACAAACAACTATATGCCAAGAAATTTGAAAACCTGGTTGAAATGAACAATTTCTAGAAACATATGATCTTCCAAACTGGATCAAGAAGAATCAGAAAGCCTGAACAGACTAATAACAGCTAGTGAAATTGAAGCAGTAATCAAAAAGCTCCTGGCACACAAAAGCCCTGGACCAGATGGCTTTAAAGGTGAATTTTAACAAATATTTAGATAGGAGCTAACTCCTATCTTTCTTAAATTATTCCAAAAACATTCAAGAACAAGGAAGACTCCAAACTCTTTTTATGAAGCCAACATCATCCTAATCCCAAACCCAGATAAAGACACAACAAAAAAGAAAACTTCAGGCCAATATCACTCATCAACATAGACGCTAAAATTCTCAATAAAATATTGGCAAATCGCATCCAGCAATACATTAAAAAGATCATGCACTATGATCAAGTGAGATTGATCCCAGGAATGCAAGGCTGATATAATATTTGCAAATCAATACATGGAATACACCACATAAACCAAATGAAAGACAAAAATCACATGAACACATCAACAGATTCTGAAAAAGCATTTGATGCTGAAATACAGCACCCATTTATGAAAAAAACACTTCACCAAGGGGGAATAGAGGGAGTATACCTCAACATAATAAAGGCATATGTGAGAAACCTATAGCCAACATCATACCCATCATTTGGGTAAAAACTAAAAGCTTTCCCGTTAAGATCAGGAACAAGACAAGGGTGTTCACTTTCACCACTTCAATTCAGCATAGAATTGGAAGCCCTAGCCACAGTGATCAGCCAAGAAAAAGAAATAAAAGGCATCCAAATTGAAAAAGAGGAAATAAAACTGTCACTCTTTGCTGGTGACATGATAGTTTACATAGAAAACCCTATAGACTCCACCAGAATCCACTTGACCTAATAAATGAATTGGCAAAACAGCAGGATACAAAGTCAATATTCAGCAATTGAAGGTATTTTTGTACACTAACAATGAAATATCAGAAATGGAAACTAGGGGGAAAATTCCCACTTACTATAGCAACAAGAAAAATAAAATACTTAGGAATAAACTTAACCAAAGAGGTAAAAGAACTGTAGGAAAAAAACTACACAACAATGAAGAAAGAAATTAAAGAAAACACAAATAAATTGAAGCATGTATCATGTTCATGGATTGGAAGAATTAACATCATTAAAATGTCCATACTACCCAAAGCAATCTATAGATTCAACACAATCCCTATCAAAATACCAATGACACACTTCACAGATACAGAAAAATATTTCAAAAATTTATATGGAACCATAAGTGACCCTGAGTATCCTCATCAATTTTGAGAAAGAAGAACAAAGCAGGAGGGATCACAATATCTGTTATCAAAGTATATTACAAGGCCACTGTAAGCAGAAGTGTCTGATACTGGTATAAAAATAGACACATAGACCAATGGAACAGAATAGAGAGCTCAGAAATAAACCCATGTCAGTATGGTCAATTACTATTAGAAAAAGTGTGCTGGAAAATAAAATGGAGTAAAAATAGCCTCTTCAATAAATGGTGTTGGGCGATCTGGACAAGTACATGCAAAAAAATGAAACTAGACCACCAATTTATACCATACACCAAAATAATCTCAAGATGGATAAAATATAATTCATGACACCATAGAAGTCCTAGAGGAGAACATAGGCAGTCAAATGTCTGATATCCCAAGCAGTAATTTCTTCACCAATATATCTCATAGGTCAAGGGATATAAGAGAAAGTATAAACAAATGGGACTACATCAAATTAAAAAGCTTCTGCATGGATAAAGAAAACATCAACAAAATGAAAAGGGAAACAACCCTATGGGAAAACATATTAGCCAATGATGGCTCAGATAAGGATTTGATCTTCAAAATATATAAAGAACTCACATGAATCCACACCAGGAAGACAAACAATCCAATTAAAAAATGGGTAAAGCACCTGAACAGACACTTCTCCAAGGAGGACATACAGAGGGCCCGTAGAAACGTGAAAAAATGCTCAACATCAGTAACCATCACAGTGATGCAAATTAAAACCACAAAGAGATACCACTTCACATGGGTCAGAATGGCCATCATAAACAAATCAACAAACAACAAGTGCTGGTGAGGTTGAAGAGAAAAGAGAACCCTAGTGCACTGTTGGTGGGAATGCAGACTGGTACAGCCACTGTGGAAAACAGTATGGAATTTCCTCAGAAAACTAAAAATGGAACTGCCTTTCGATCCAGTGATCCCATTGCTGGGTTTATATCCTATGAATCCTTAGACACTCACTCAAAAGAACCTATGCACCCCAATGTTCATAGCAGTGTTATTTACAATAGCCAAGTGCTGGAAACAGCCTAAGTACCCATCAGTAAATGAGTGGATCAAAAGACTGTGGTACATTTACACAATGGAATACTATGCAGCAGAAAGAAAGAAGGAACTCCAATACTTTGTAACAGCATGGATGGAACTGGAGAGCATTATGCTAAGTGAAATAAGCCAAGAGGCAAAAGACAAATACCATATGATCTCACCTATAAGTGGAACCTAATGAACAAAACAAACAAATGAGGAAAACAGAACCAGAGGCATTGAAATAAAGAACAAACTGACAGTGACCAGATGGGGGTGGGGTGGGAGATAATGGGCAAAGAAGGGGAAGGGGCAAGTCAAGGAACATGAATAGAGGACTCATATGCATGAACAATGAGGGGGGATTATTGTGGGAGTGAGGGGGTGATGGGGCAGGGGAGAGCAACGGCGGGGGTGGGGAGGTCGGACAACTGTAACTGAACAATGGCAAAAAAAAATTTTAAAAAGTGTCCATCTCAGGCATGGCCAGTCACGGCTCTCCACTTCCCCCAGCTCCAGGTGCAGCCAGATTCCCATCCCCACTCTCTGGCATTGTGCTGGCTGGTGACTGCTGCCCTAGCTGAGGTGGGCCACCGGCTATGTGCGCATGTGCAGCCCGTTTTTCCCCGGCACCTCCGTTCATTCATGTCACTCCCCTCAGGGGTGTGTGGATTTCCTGCCCTGGAAGGGGATGGACGTCCAAGGCTGCTATCTCTGACTGGGCTCTCCTCTGATATTGTCCCCTCCACAGGTGTCGTTTCTGGTGCATGCCCATGGACTTTCTCCTTTTGCCTATAAAACCACCTGACCGCACATTTTGAAGCGTCCTCTGCACACTTTGGCTTCCAAACTTCATATCAGCTACGATTCTGTTGACTGTTCACTTTGTTTTTCAGAAGATCAGCTAAGTGTACCAGTGGGTGCACGAGCAAGTAGGCTCAGCTCCCAGCTACTTCACCACCATCTTCATCCTCCTTAATATATTTTTATACTTGTGATGGACTTCTTTCTTTCAATGATTTTAGATCAACCTTAGGCCCATTACTAGCTTCCTTATTCCCTACATTTTTTTTTCCAGCCTGTCCTCACTCTTACAAATGTTTGTGGAATAGCATGAGTGCGAGAGGCTACTTGCTGGGATTTGGTATTTTTTTTTTAACTTAGAGCTATATTGAGGTTTGGGGATTTTCCTGTCTTCAAGTTATGTTTACTGTGTGGTTTTTTACTTTTTAAAATTTGTTTTGCTATTCTGTGTTGTTTTTGGAGGAAATATTGGGAAACACAGACCAAGACAGCCATCATTGTCTTCGGTCATCTAGAGATCTTCTTAAATAATCTTTTTGACATTTCCTAACTTATAAACACCAGATCCAACATTCCTTATTCTGTTGAGTTCACAAGGTGTCCTTTCCTTTACATGAATATCTCAAGGCCTTTCCATCCCTGTTTTTTTTATTGTTGTTCAAGTACAGTTGTCTCCATTTTCACCCTACCGTACCCCATGCCCAACCCAACACCACCTCCCACCCTCGAACCTACACCCTTTGGCTTTGTCCATGTGTCCTTTATACATGTTCCTTGATGGCCCTTCCCCTATTATCCCTCTCCCTTCTCCTCTCTGGTTACTGTCAGTTTGTTCTTTATTTCAATGCCTCTGGTTGTATTTTGCTTGCTTGTTTGTTTTGTTGATTAGGTTCCACTTATAGGTGAGATCATATGGTATTTGTCTTTCACCGCATGGTTTATTTCACTTGGCATAATGCTCTCCAGATATATCCATGCTGTCACGAAGGGTAGGAGCTCATTCTTTCTTTCTCCTGCATAATATTCCATTGTGTAAATGTACCAGCGTTTTTTGATCCACTCATTTACTGATGGGCACTTAGGTTGCTTCCAGTACTTGGCTGTTGTAAATTGTGCTGCTATGAACATTGGGGCACATAGATTCCTTTGAATTGGTGTTTCAGGATTCTTAGGGTATAATCCCAGCAGTGCTATTGCTGGGTCAAAAGGCAGTTACATTTTTAGTTTTACGAGGAACAAAGCAGGTTTTATAACCTGTATAAAAGAAAGCCTATCTGAAAATACTGACTGGTATACACTTATCTTCTTCTTTCTTTTTTTTTTTAATTTAATTTATTTCATTGTTGTTCAATTACAGTTTTCTGCATTTTCTCCCCACCCCAGCCAAACCCACCTCCTTCCCCAGCTTCCACCATCCCCCTTGGTTTTATCCATGTGTCCTTTATAGTAGTTCCTGAAAACCCTTCTCCCCACTATCCTCTCCCCCCCTCCACTATGGCTATTGTTAGAATGTTCTTAACGTCAATGTCTCTCGTTATATTTTGTTTGCTTTTTTCTTTTGTTGATTATGTTCCAGTTAAAGGTGAGATCATATGGTATTTGTCCCTCACTGCCTGGCTTATTTCACTTAGCATAATGCTCTCTAGTTCCATCCATGCTGTCGCAAAAGGTATAAGGTCCTTCTTTCTCTCTGATGTGTAGAATTCCATTGTGTAAATGTACCATATCTTCTTCTTTCTTATAAATATCAGTTTTGTTTTATTAATGTTGTGATTCTGTGGTGTGTTTTCTTTCCACCACAGTTTGGTATAGTTGGCAGAATCTGGGATAAAATGAGCCCTAGGAACAGTAGAGGTAATCTATAGGATGTGGGACATGTGCACATTATAATAAACTCTGATGTTTAACTCCACGAACGGAAAACTGTGTGCCCCTACCCCCAAATTTATGTTAAACCCTAACCTTCAATGTGACTTTTTCTGGAGGCAGGGCCTTTGGGAGATAGTTAAGGTTAGAAGGGGTCATAAAGGTGGAGTTCCCTAAAAGGGAACTCATAAAGGTGGGATTAGTGCCTTTATAAGAGGAGAGAACGAAGAGCTCTCTTGTTTTCTCTTTTTCTTCACCAGGTGAGTACACTGGAAGAAGGAAGCTGCCTGTAAGCCAGCAAGTGAATTCTTGTCAGAACCTGACCATGCTGGCACTCTGATCTCAGACTCCTGGCCTCCAGAATTATGAAGAATAAATGTCTGTTGTTTAAGCCACCCAATTTATGGTATTTTGTTAATGCAGCCTGAACATCCTAAGACAGAATTTGGTACTGAGAAATGGGGTGCTACCGTAACAAATACCTAAACACGTGGAAGAAAATTTTTAAGTGAATAATGGATAGAGGCTTGAATAGTTCTAAGGTACAGGCTAGTAATATCGCTGTTAGAGGCAGTTCTAGTGATGGCTCAGAGAGAAAAAAGGAAAGCTATAGAGAAAACTTCCATCTTCTTAGAGAACACAGAAATCATCATGAACTGGATATTCCTAGAAATGTGTATGTTAATGATTTTTCTGATGAGAACTCAGCTGGAAATGAGAAACATGTTATTGGAAATTAGAAGAAGGGCCATTCTTATTATAAAGTGGCAAAGAACTTGGCTGAATTGTGTTCTAGTGTTTCACCATTAATCATAAATTCACCTTATTAGATAATATTTTCATACATTTCTCTATTCCAATCTCTATTCCACTACTGGAATAGAGATTGCAGTCTCTATTCCACTACTTTCTATTTTTGTACTAATGTGTAAAGCTTTCTTAATAAGAAAAAAAATCCTTTTCTTTTAAAAAAAAATGTGACCCCCATGAGTAAAAATTCCCATTCCAGTACTGGGTAATTTACATCAGTAAACAAAGAGGTTGCTGATGCCAGGTTCTTCTAGGACCCAACTTGGAGTCACATGCCTGCCCAGGTTGGAAAAACCTGCTCATAAAAGCACATCTTAGAATTTCCAGAGGCTGTGCTATGCAAAGGCTATATGACCAAGAGGAACTTATTTGAGGTCAGGCTGAGGGAACACATAAGGAATAGCCAAGTGCTGGAAGCAACCTAAGTGTCCATCAGTAAATGAGTGGATCAAAAAACTATGGTACATTTACACAATAGAATACTATGCGGCAGAAAGAAAGAAAGAGCTCCTACCTTTTGCAATAGCATGGATGGATCTGGAAAGTATTAGGCTAAGTGAAATAAGCCAGGCAGTGAAAGACAAATACCATATGATCTCACCCATACGTGGAATCTAATCAACAGAACAAGCAAGCAAAATAGAACCAGAGACATTGAAATTAAGAACAAACTGATGGTAACCAGAGGGGAGATGGGAGAGGATAAGGGGGGGAAAGAGGGGAAGGGATTTCAGAAACAACTATAAAGGACACATGGACAAAACCAAGGGGGTTGGAATCAGGGGAGGGAGGTGAGGATGGCTGGGGTTAGGGGGAGTCGGGGGGTAAATGCAGACAACTGTACTTGAACAACAATAAAATAATTTTAAAACAGGATGTACTTCTATTATGTAACCTTGTGCTTACTCTTTTCACAATACATATGCATTCTTTTTTTAAAAATATATTTATTGATTATGCTATTACAGTTGTCCCATTTCCCCCCTACTCCACTCCATCCTGCCCATCCCCCTCCCTCCCACATTCCCCCCCCCCATAGTTCATGTCCATGGGTCATACTTATAAGTTCTTTGGCTTCTACATTTCCTACACTATTTTTGCCCTCCCCCTGTCTATTTTCCACCTATCATCTATGCTACTTATTCTCTGTACCTTTACCCCCCTCTCCCCCTCCCACTCCCTTATTGACAACCCTCATGTTCTAGTTGTTTGCCTAGTTTGCTCTCATTTTTGTTTTATGTGTGGTCATTAATAACTGTGAGTTTGCTGTCATTTTTACTGTTCCTGTTTTTGATCTTCTTTTTCTTAGGTAACTCCCTTTAACATTTCATATAATAAGGGCTTGGTGATGATGAGCTTCTTTAACTTGACCTTATCTGAGAAGCACTTTATCTTCCCTTCCATTCTAAATGATAGCTTTGCTGGATACAGTAATCTTGGATGTAGGTCCTTGCGTTTAATCTTGGGTAATGTAATTATGATGTGCCTTGTTGTGTTCCTCCTTGGGTCCAGCTTCTTTGGGACTCTCTGAGCTCCCTGGACTTCCCGGAAGTCTATTTCCTTTGCCAGATCGGGGAAGTTCTCCATTATTTGTTCAAATAAGTTTTCAATTTTTTGTTCTTCCTCTTCTCCTTCTGGCACCCCTATAATTCGGATGTTGGAACGTTTCAAGGTGTCCTGGAGGTTCCTAAGCCTCTCCTCATTTTTCCAAGTTCCTGTTTCTTCATTCTTTTCTGGTTGGATGTTTGTTTCTTCCTTCTGGTCCAAACCATTGATTTGAGTCCCAGTCTCCTTCTCATCACTATTGGTTCCCGGTACATTTTCCTTTGTTTCTCTTAGCATAGGCTTCATTTTTTCATCTGTTTTTCGAACAGATTCAACCAAGTCTGTGAGCATATTGATAACCAGTGCTTTGAACTGTGCATCTGATAGGTTGGCTATCTCTTCGTCGCTTAGTTGTATTTTTTCTGGAGCTTTGAAGTGTTCTGTCATTTGGGCCATTTTTTTTTGTTTGTTTGTTTGTCTTGGTGCGTCTGTTACTTTAAGGGGCGGAGCCTTAGGTGTTCACTGGGGCGGGGTAATGCTGGTCGCTGCGCTGTGATGCTGTACATGGGGGAGGGGCCCAGTGGGAGCAATGGCGCCTGCCTCACTCTCCTCCGGATTTCAATCTTTCACTCCGATACCCACAATCAAACTGGGCCCTCTGGTGCTGGTTCCCGAGTAAGTGGGCCCGTGCACACTCCAGGCCCCCGTGGGTCTCTCCAACAACCTCTCCTGTGAGGCTGGGAGTCTCTCCTGCTGCCGCCCCAACCTCCACGGGCGCTTTCAATCAGAGGTTTGAGGCTTTATTTCCCCGAGCTGGAGCCCTGGGTTGCGCAGTCTGCTTCGCGGCCCACCGTTCGGCCGGTTTATCTGTGTGCGAATGTGGGGACATGGGGTGCTACCTACCACTCTGCCTGCCCCACTCTCTGCCACTCTGAGTCCGGCCCTCTGGGTTTATCTGTGCAAATGCGGGGCCGCAGGGTCTGCTAGTGCTCGGACTGCCTGCGCCATTTGTCCCACACTCTGCCAGTCTCAGTCCTGCCACAGCCACGCCAGTCCTCTCCACCCCAGTGCCTGTCTCTGCCCCTCCTACCAGTCTGGATGAATGTTTATTTTCTATTTCCTTGGTGTCGGTCCCCCTTGCTGTTCGATTCTCTGTCAGTTCTGGTTGTGCGAGGAGGCGTAGTGTGTCTACCTATGCCGCCATCTTGGTTCCTCCACATATGCATTCTAATTGCATGTCTAAGTGACTGTCTCCATTATCGAACTATGTGTTTTGTTCAGGGACTGTTCTTTTGGCATGAGGCTGAATTGTGTTTCCACATACTTCATAGAGTTGTTGTCAATATTAAAAAAAGTAAATAATAATTAATAACAGTATATAGTCAAGAGGTTACTGAACTGAATTGTACTGAGGTATCTAAGGAGATTATAATCTTTTTGTCTCTGAGGGTAATTCTGAGCTGTATCAGTACCTATGGAGTTGGATAACACTTGTCACAGCTGCCCATCTTGGTATATGCTGGAGCTTTGTCGTGACATGCACACACTTTAAGTATAGTGTAATCTATAAAAACTTCTATTAATGAATTTCAGGGTAAGAAGTTTTTGAAGAAACTTTGTTCATTAAAATCATAGATCTTTCCAATTTTTCAGGTAGATACCCAGAAGAGAGACTGCTGGGTCATATGGTAATTCTATTTTTAATTTTTTGAGGAGCCACCAGACTGTTTTCCATAGTGGCTGTACCAGGGTACCTTCCCACCAGTAGTGAATGAGGGTTCCTTTTTCTCCACAACCTCTCCAACATTTGTTATTACTTGTCTTATTGGTAACAGCCATTCTAACTGATGTGAGGTGCTATCTCATTGTAGTTTTGATTTGCATTTCCCTAATAGATAGTGAAGTTGAGAATATTTTCATATATATGTTGGCCATTTGTATGTCTTCTTGGGAGAAATATCTGTTCAGGTCCTCTGCCCATTTTTTAAATTGGATTGTTTGTTTGGTGTTGAGTTATATGACTTATTTCATTTACACGATATGTGCACACTTATGTTCACTGCAGCATTATTCATAGTGTCCAAGACATGGAAACAACCAAAGTGTCCTTTGATAGATGACTGGATAAAGAAGATGTGGTGCGCAGCAACATCCTCACAGACACATCACCTAAAGCAAGAGACATAAAGGAAAGAACAAACAAATGGGACCTCATCAAAATAAAAAGCTTCTGCATGGCTAAAGAAAACAGAACCAAATTACAAAGAGAACCAACAGTATGGGAAAACATATTTGCCAATGATACCTCAGACAAGGGCCTGATCTCCAAAATATATAAAGAACTCACACGACTCCACTCCAGGAAGACAAACAACCCAATTAAAAAATGGGCAAAGGACTTGAACAGACACTTCTCCAAGGAAGACATACAGAGGGCCCAGAGACATATGAAAAGATGCTCAGCATCACTAGCCATCAGAGAGATGCAAATTAAAACCACAATGAGGTACCATCTCACACCAGTCAGAGTGGCCAACATAAACAAATCCACAAACAAATGTTGTAGAGAATGCGGAGAAAAGGGAACCCTAGTGCACTGTTGGTGGGAATGCAGACTGGTGAGGCCACTGTGGAAAACAGTATGGAATTTCCTCAGAAAACTAAAAATGGAACTGCCCTTTGACCCAGCAATTCTGCTGCTGGGATTATACCCTAAGAACCCTGAAACACCAATCCAAAAGAACCTATGCACCCCAATGTTCATAGCAGCACAATTTACAATAGCCAAGTACTGGAAGCAACCTAAGTGCCCATCAGCAAACGAATGGATCCAAAAGCTATGGTACATTTACACAAGGGAATTCTACGCAGCAGAGAGAAAGAAGGAGCTTATACCCTTTGCAACAGCATGGATGGAACTGGAGAGCATTATGCTAAGTGAAATAAGCCAGGCGGTGAAGGACAAATACCATATGATCTCACCCTTAACTGGAACATAATCACTAGAAGAAAAAAGCAAACAAAATACAACCAGAGACATTGAGGTTGGGAACAGTCTAGCAGTGGCCAGGGGGGAGTGGGGTGGGGACAGTGGAAAGAGGGGATTGCAGGAACTATTATAAAGGACACATGGACAAAATTGGGGGGGAGGGGGGAGGTGGGGGAGGGAGGTGGGTTCAGCTGGGGTGGGGTGGAAGGATGGGGAGAAAAGTCATACAACTGTAATTGAATAACAATAAAAATTTAAAAAAAGAAATAAAAAGGGATATTTAAAAAAAAAGAAGATGTGGTGCATATATACTATGGAATACTACTCAGCCATCAGAAAAGATGAAATACTGCCATTTGCAACAACATGGATGGACTTTGAGAATATCATGTTGAGCAAAATATGTCAGAAAAAGCTAAGAACCATATGATTTCATTCATATGTGGGATAAAAAACTGAAGCTCATAGATACAGACAACAGTATAGTGGTTACCAGACGGAGGGGGGTAGAGCATAGTAAAAGGTAAAGAGGGACCATATATGGTGAGAAAAGATGATTTGAGCCCTGGCTTGTGTGGCTCAGTGGATCGAGTACTGGCCTGAGAACCAAAGGGTCGCTGGTTTGATTCCCAGTCAGGGCACATGCCTGCGTTGCAGGCCAAGTCCCCAGTGGGGGGCAAGTGAGAGGCAACCACTCATTGATGTTTCTCTCCCTCTCATTCTCTCTCCCTCCCCCTCAGTCTAAAAATAAATAAATAAAGTATTTTACAAAAAGATGATTTGATTTCAGGTGGTGGGCACACAGTGCAATATACAGATCATGTATCAAAGAAATGTACACTTGAAACCTACATAATCTTATTAACCAATATCTCACCAATGAATTTAATAAAACAAATTATTTTAATGCAAAGATCAGAGTCAAGGTATGGGCAATAAAATACAGCTTCAAGGTCAAAGTTCACTGAAAAACCATAGGTCTTAAAAAATTACTCTTTGAAATTGTATCAGTGAGAACAGAATGATCTGAGATATTCAGAGAAGACACAACCCCACCATCTAGTTCAGGTGCAATTTCTCAGATCAGGGGTCTTACAGCAAAGAGCAGATACCACATTATACATTTACCTTGACTCTGTATTTTCCAAGGACATGAGCCCTTCCTATGCCCAAAACTGTTAACATTTTATTCACTGCTTTACTTTTCTTTAAACCTATTAAACATTGCCTCACTTAAATTTCATCTAAACTCTACTCTTCCCCCAAAGCCTATAATAAGACTGTGCCTTACTTTTTTGAGACTGAACTTTGTTTCTCCTTTGAAGGACCAAGAGTTAAGTTCAGATTTTGTTCCAGATTTGAGGCATTTGGTTGTATTTTAACATGTAAACTTGAGTACATATAGCAATGAAACATTTTCAATTCTGTAGAAAGCTGTGTGATTATCCTCTAAGGACAGTGTGTCTTATCCTTTTAAAGACAGCAACAAGACCTTTGGTAAGTCAGATTTCTTAGTTTACTTTTTATTTCTATTGAATAAGATTTACTTTGCAATTTTGCCATATATTTGCTTCCGATCTTTTAAAAATTATTATGCTTTATATAATGAATACTTCTTCATTTAAGAACAATATAATCTAGTCAGAAAGGTTTATTCTCATCCCTGACTATGAGGCAGTCATATATTTAAAAATATATTTTATTGCTTATGCTATTACAATTGTCTGTTTTCCCCATTTTCCCCCCTCCATCTGGTACCTTCCTTCCCTGTTCCCTTACTTCATGCCCATGGGTCATGGGTATAAGTTCTTTGGCTACTCCATTTCTTATACTGTTCTTAACATACCCCTGTCTCTTCTGTACCTACTAATTTGTACCTCTTAATCCCTGCACCTTTCCCCTCTCCACCCCTTCCCCCTCCCAGCTGATAACCCTCCAAATGATCTCCATTCTATGATTCTGTTCTTGTTCTGGTTGTTTTCTTTGTTTTTTATAGATTCAGTTTTTTATAGTTGTGAATTTGTTTCCCTTTTAATGTTTATAGTTTTGATATTCTTTTTCTTAAGTAAGACCCTTTAACATTTCATGTAATAAGGGCTTGGTGACGATGAACTCCTTTAGCTTTACCTTGCCTGAGAAGCACTTTATCTGCCCTTTCATTCTAAATGGTAGCTTTGCTGGATAGAGTAATCTAGGTTGTGGGTCCTTGCTTTTCATCAATTTGAATTCTTCTTTTTTGTGTCATTTAAAAAAATTTATTGTTATTTAATTACAGTTGTATGCCTTTTCTCCCCATCCCTCCACCCCACCCCAGCTGAACCCACCTCCCTCCCCCACCTCCACCCTCCCCCTTGATTTTGTCCATGTGTCCTTTATAGTAGTTCCTGTAATCCCCTCTCCTCACTGTCCCCTCCCCACTCCCCCCTGGCTATTGTTAGATTGTTCTTAACTTCAATGCTTCTTGCTTGTCCCTTCTTGCCTGCAAAGTTTCCTTTGAGAAATTGGCTGATAGTGTTATGGGAACTCCTTTGTAGGTAACTGTCTCTTTTTCTCTTGCTGCTTTTAAGATTCTCTATCCTTAACCTTTGGCATTTTAATTATGATATGTGTTGGTGTGGTCCTTTTTGGGAGGTGGCAGTGGTGGAGGCAGTGGAAAAGGCAGTCCCATATTCACGTATAGTGCATAAAAATCAGGAGGGATACTTTGGGGGTGAGCAATCCCAACCCTAGGCCAGACCACACAGCCCAGTGTTCCAGGGCCAGGAAGATAAATCCCCATAACTTCTAGCTGTAAAAACCAGTAGAGATTGGGGCAGTGGAAGAAACTGCTGGATTTTCAGGAGACCCTGCTTAAAGGGCCCACACAGACTTAGAATATATGCAAACCCACACACTCTGGGATTCAGCACCAGAGCAACAGCTGGAAGGGCACCAGTTGCATATGAGAAGTGGGTGAAGTGACTGGAAACAGGGCAAGTGCTGGGTAAGCCTCCAGAAGCCAGGCAGCTGCATTGGACCCTCTCTTATCCCTCCCCCCACACAGAGGCAGTCATATTTCTAAGTGTTGAATGCTATTCTAAGACCAGTTGGTCTTGATCTCTTCCTAGAGCTGATTTAAAAAAAAAAAATCATTCTTTCAAGTTTTGCCTCTCTGATACGCTCACTCTCTGACTTCATTATTCATATCAGAAATGAACTCATGCACATATTAAACAAAATTTTAAATTGTTTTAATTATTTTGATGGAATTTTTTCCTAAGCAGCAGTTTGAAATGGCTCTACCTATGTCCTTTGTAACTTCAGCCATCTGTTGAGCTTATACATGATGCATTCTAGGAATTAAATCAAACAGCAAAAGATCTTGGTAGTTTCTATATCATTTAAGATTTCAGTGGTTATAGTTGCAGTGGTTATGCCATGGAAATAAGAAAATTAAGCAAAAATATGAGGATCTTTAAAATAGACAGTGGCCAGATACAGAAAATAGTTTGTTTTCTTTTTCATAAGAGAGTTGGAGAGAGAAGACAGTATTTTCCATATTCTTATTTCCAAAAATATTTCTAATATGAGAGCTTTTTCTACTGGAAGAATTGTCTTAACTACTGCTTAGCCACACTTGCATAGGTATTTTCAATTTCTTTGTCTTCAGGACATGTGTGAGTAAATTCTTCACGGGCATAAGCATTGTGGAGATAGCGCCAGACTCCTGAGAATTCTGCTGGAATGTCAAAGTCACGGTATTTCTTAGCAGCAACCTAGGGTTTTGGAAAAAGCAGTTGGTAGTAAAAGGCATCATAGCATGCTTAGACTGTCGAAACATATCTCAAAAGTCAAGATCATTGTGTACATGTTATCCACGTAAAAACTACTACAAAAGAAACTTAAGGAATCTTGGAATTACTACTTTAATATTTTGTGTACAAATGTAGAGAAAGCTATATGTTTGAAATCATACTTATATTAGGCTGTATTTAATTATGAATGTTCAGAAGAACAAAGCACAGAAAAAGAGCATATATCTCCCTGTTAGACTAAATGTGTGTTTAGGGTCCCAAATTTGTCTTATTTCTTGATGTATTCTCTGTATGCGGTGTAAGACTTGAGATAGAATAAATTCTGTTCAATAAAAATTTGTTCATGATTACACTATCATAATAATATTAATAGCCCACATTATTTATCCACTGTTTTAAGCATTTTATATGTCCTAATTTATTTAATTTTCTCAACAATTCTTTGACATAGGTAATATTCTTGTTTTATAGACAAGACAGTGGAAACTGGTTACCTGATACAGGAAGAAAGAAACAAGAAGTTTTTTTGCTTTCCAGAGGAGGTCATAGATTTTTCCTCTGAGGAGAGAGAGGAGATACACACTATGCATAATGATGATGAGAAAGCGGTTGTATAACAACCTCACACAGAATGGTCACCATGATTCATGATGGTACCTCCCAAGCCCAGACCAAACCATTCAGGCTACCCTATAAAGACTTACTTTAATAATGTTCAGCTTGGGTAACAAGCTGCAGTCAGCCAGTGTCAGCTGATCCCCATCCAAGAACAATCTTCTGGAAACTGTGAGTTCCTCAGCACTGTCTGGATCAATTTCATCCAGAATTGGGGTGTTTAAGTAGTCGTCCAGACGCTTAAATTCTCTGAGCAGTGATTTTTCAAAATCTGCGGCAATGAAGTCATAGGGTTACTTATGAATGTATTGTGTTCATAATTAAATACATTCTCAATATGGTTTTCACACAATTAGACATCTCTATACACATTCCTACACTGGCTATTAAAAGTCTAAACAGTTAACTACCAGCTGTTAAGACAGAGTCAGATGTTTAATCAAATGATGAGTGGAAATATTTTTGGACATTTCTTGAAGAGGTGCATTGGCAGGAGAGTTAAAAAACTGATATGTTATCATTCAACACAGAAAAGTCAAAAAGTGGAATCAGAGCCTAATAGCTGTAATGACTCAGAGGTTAGTAAACTTCAAGAATGTTTGTGGGAAATTGTAGGTGCTATGGTTTAAGAAACCTTAAAGGCATTCAGGACTAGGAAAGTTGGGAGGGGGCATCTAAAAAATTCAGTCCTGCAGTCAGTTTACACCTGGCATGCCAATGCTCTAACTGAGCTGAATTGGTAATTTTTATATTGAATCTTGAGTTCTAAATCTAATAAAATTTCATGCAAAGGAAGTTCAGAAAAGAGAGCAGAGAAGGAGAGGAAGGATACCAACATATACTACATACCATATTTTGTTGTGTATAAAGCATACACACATTTTTTGCCAAAACTGTCAGGAAAAAAATCTTTCATTTTAATTTTTTAATTCAATTTTTATTTATTTATATTTAGATACATTTTTTGTATTATAAAGGAATTTTAACATTTATTTTTGGACATATTATGGTACAAGAAACTTTATGTAACAAATAATTACTAAACACAAGAACAGATACAAGGTATTTCAGGTACTACCATGTATAATGCGCATTCTTATTTTTCCGTAAAACATTTGTGCAAAAAAGTATGCATTATACATGGCAAAATATGGTATTCAGGAAAATCCTGTTTTAGCTGAGTGAGAATGTGAGAGTGAGCAAGTGAGAAAAACAGGGATTTAAAGAAAGTTATCTTACGCTTATTTGCCTCCTTTTGTGTATTCTTTATGTATGCAGAAAACTTGGCAAAGAGGTTACAGCCCACATCAAAGGACTCCTTGTTCTTGGGACTCAAGCAGGGGTACCTTAAAAAGAAACATCACTGCACTATCATTCACACATAAGGAGACAGAGACCAGGTATCCTAGATTGCAGCATAGTGAGAATGAAGGTTTTGGAAAATTGTGCTGGAAACTAAAGGTTCTGAGAAATTTCTCATTGGGAATATGTATTTTCCTAATTTCAGAATAATTTAGTTTCTTAAATTCAGTGGGAAACCAGCTGTCTAGAATTCAAAGCTCATTTACCTGTAGAAACATTGATTACAATGGTACTTAGGTCCCCATACTTGCTCCTAAAAGTCTGTTTGGGATAAGATGTGGTAATACATTTTTGAAGATAAGTAGTAGGAAAACATATAGCTTCAAGTTATAACTTACAAAACAAATGAAGGGGAGAACCAAGATGGCGGTGTAGGTAGACACACTGCGCCTCCTCACACAACCAGAACTGACAGAAAATCGAACGGCAAGGAAGTCCAACACCAAGGAAATAAAAAATAAATATTTATCTAGACCGGTAGGAGGGGCAGAGACGGGCAGCTGGAGCAGAGAGGACTCGCGTTGCCCTGTCGGGACCCGGACTGGGGGACTGTGGGACGAACGGGGCAGGCAGTCTGACCATTGGCAGACCCTGCGGCCCTACAGTCACACACAGATAAACCGAGAGGGCTGGACTCAGAGTGGCGGAGGACGGGGCAGGCAGTGTGGCGGGTAGCACCCCGTGGCCCCACATTCGTGCATAATAAACCAGGCGAACGGCGGGGAGCAAAGCAGACCGCGCAATCCAGGGCTCCAGCTCGGGGAAATAAAGCCTCAAATCTCTGATTGAAAATGCCTGTGGGGGTTGGGGCAGCAGCAGGAGAAACTCCCAGCCTCACAGGAGAGGAGAGGTCCTTGGAGAGACCCACAGGGGCCTAGGGCGTGCACAAACCCACGCACTCGGGAACCAGCACCAGAGGGGCCCAATTTGATTGTGGGTAGCGGAGGGAGTGACTCAAATCCGGTGGAGAGTGGAGCAGGTGCCATTGCTCCCTCTTGGCCCCTCCCCCGCGTACAGCCTCACAGCGCACGACCAGCGTTACCTTGCCTGGGGGAACACCTAAAGCTCTGCCCCTTTAAGTAACAGACGCGCCAAGACAAAAAAAAAAAAAAAAAAGGCCCAAATGACAGAACACTTCAAAGCTCCAGAAATAATTCAACTAAGCAGCGAACAGATAGCCAACCTATCAGATGCACAGTTCAAAACGCTGGTAATAAGGACGCTCACAGAATTGGTTGAATTTGGTCGAAAACTAGATGAAAAAATGAAGCCTATGCTAAGAGAAACAAAGGAAAATGTACAGGGAACCAATAGTGATGCGAAGGAAACTGGGACTCAAATCAATGGTTTGGACCAGAAGGAAGAAACAAACATCCAACCAGAAAAGAATGAAGCAACAAGAATTCAGAAAAATGAGGAGAGGCTTAGGAACCTCCAGGACACCTTGAAACGTTCCAACATCCGAATTATAGGGGTGCCAGAAGGAGAAGAGGAAGAACAAAAAATTGAAAACTTATTTGAACAAATAATGAAGGAGAACTTCCCTCATCTGGCAAAGGAAACAGACTTCCAGGAAGTCCAGGAAGCTCAGAGAGCCCCAAAGAAGCTGGACCCAAGGAGGAACACACCAAGGCATATCATTATTACATTACCCAAGATTAAACGCAAGGACCTACATCCAAGATTACTGTATCCAGCAAAGCTATCATTTAGAATGGAAGGGAAGATAAAGTGCTTCTCAGATAAGGTCAAGTTAAAGAAGTTCATCCTCACCAAGCCCTTATTATATGAAATGTTAAAGGGAGTTACCTAAGAAAAAGAAGATCAAAAATAGGAACAGTAAAAATGACATCAAACTCACAGTTATTAACGACCACACCTAAAACAAAAACAAGAGCAAACTAGGCAAACAACTAGAACAGGAACAGAACCATAGAGAAGGAGATCACATGGAGGGTTGTCAATAGGGGAGTGGGAGGGGGAGAGGGGGGGAAAGGTACAGAGAATAAGTAGCATAGATGATAGGTGGAAAATAGACAGGGGGAGGGTAAGAATAGTGTAGGAAATGTAGAAGCCAAAGAACTTATAAGTATGACCCATGGACATGAACTATAGGGGGGAATGTGGGAGGGAGGGGGTGGGCAGGATGGAGTGGAGTGGGGGGGAATGGGACAACTGTAATAGCATAATCAATAAATATATTTAAAAATATGTAATAATTTTATTATATTAACAAATTAAATAAGGAAAACTATATGATCATGAACAGATGCAAAAAATATATTCAATGAAAATCAGTTCCTCGTCATAAAACACCTCACTAGCAACTAGAAATGGTCAAGCCAAACAGTTATCTTCCTTGATTCCTCTCTTTCTCTCCATTCCCACCTTTGATCTATCAGCAACTCCAGCTAGTTTACCTTTCATAATGTACCCAGAATCTGTCCACTTTTCACCACCTCCACTGACGCCTTTTGGGTCCAAAGGCTATATTTCTGCAACAGGTTCGTGACTATTTTCTCCATTCCTATGCTTGTCTCCCACACTACCAGACTATTCTCCACATGCTGTGAGAACAATCATGTTAAAATATAAGCCATATTGTCTCCCCTACCCAATATCCTGCAATTTCCCCATGTTATTCAGATTCAGAGCCCAAGTCCTCACAGAGGTCTACATGGACTAATGTGATTTTACCCTGCCTCACCCCTCTGATCTCATCTCCTCCTTTTCTCTAACTCACACACTTCACTCAGCACTGGCCACTTTGCTGTTTTTCAGACAAGCCTAACAAGCTCCCACCCCAGGGCACTTTCACTTGATTTTCCCTTAAAATGGAGTGCCTTCCTCTATAATATGCACAAGATCTGCTTCCTCTCTTCTTTCAGGTCTTTTTCTTCTGATAGCTCCTCTTATGTGAGGCCTTTCTCTGGCCACCCTATCTAACATTGCAACCTCTCTCTTGTCCTCTTCCCTTCCTTGCCTTATTTTTTTCTTAGTATTTATCATCATCTAAAATAGTTTATATTTTGCTTTTTATCTCACTTATTTACTGTCTTCCCCAATGAGAATTTAAGTTCTACTAGGCCAGAGAATTTTTGCCCTTTTTATTCACTAATGTGTCCCAAGTGCCTTGAGTAGTACCTAATACTTAGTAAGTATTCAGTAAATATTTGTTGAATGATTAAATAACTTCATTAATTTTGTTAACTTGATAAAAGTCATCCATCAAAAACTTTCAGCAAGCATATATTAAGTCATGAAATGTTTTTGGGAAGGACAAATCAAAACCACAATGAGATTATTACCTTACACCTGTTAGAACGGCTATATCAATAAGACATGTAATAACACATGTTGGAGAGGTTGTGGAGAAAAAGGAACCCTCATTCACTGCTGGTGGGAATGTAAATTGGTGTAGCCATTATGGAAAACAGTATGGAAGTTCCTTTAAAAAATTAAGAATAAAGGGTATAAGCTCCTTCTTTCTCTCTGCTGCATAGAATTCCATTGTGTAAATATACCATAGTTTTTGACAGCATGGATGAAACTGGAGAGCATTATGCTAAGTGAAATAAGCCAGGAGGTGAGGGACAAATACCATATGATCTCACCTTTAACTGGAACATAATCAATAGAAGAAAAAAGCAAACAAAATATAACCACAGACATTGAAGTTGAGAACAATCTAACAATAGCTGGGGGCGGGGGGGACAGTGGGAAGAGGGGATTACAGGAACTACTATGGAGGACACATGGACAAAACCAAGGGGGAGGGTGGAGGTGGAGGAGGGAGGTGGATTCAGTTGGGGTGGGGTGGAGGGATGGGGAGAAAAGGCATACGACTGTACTTGAATAACAATAAAAATTAAAAAAAATTAAGAATAAGATTACCATATAACACAGCAATCCCTCTTCTGGGTATCTAACCCCATAATTTGAAAACACTTATTCGTAAAGATATATATACCCCTCTGTTCATTGCAGCATTATTCCCAACAGCCAAACCATGAAAATAACCTAAGTGTTGCTTGCTGGATGATTGGGTAAAAAAGATGTGGTACATATAGGGTGGGGCAAAAGTAGGTTTACAATTGTTTGTATGAAACTTATATAGTGTTATTAGCCAGTATTACCTCAATAAACAAGAGAAAATATTTTTAAAAAGAAGGCAATCCATCCGTGTTGTTGCAAATGGCAAGATTTCATTCTTTTTATTCCTGCATAATATTTTATTGTGTATATATCACATCTTCATCCATTCATCTATCTATGGACATCTAGGTTGGTTCCATATCTTGACTACTGTAAATAATACTGTAATGAACATAGGGTACACACAAGATGGGACAAAAGTAGGTTTACAGTTGTTCATATAGAAAATTATACAATAATTACTAAATAATAATACCAGAATAAACTCTGTGTTTCCCATACTCACAGCTGTAAAACTACTTTTGCCCCACTCTGTATATCTTTTTGAATTAGTGTTTTGCCATTTGTGTCAACGTGAGTGAATCTAAAGGGTATTATGTTAAGTGAAATAAGTCAGGCAAAGAAAAACAAAATACCTTATGGTTTCACTTATATGTGAAATCTAAAAAAAACAAAGCAAACAATCAAACAAAAACATACCCATAGAAACAGAGACCAGAGGAATAGTTACCAGAAGAGATGGGATGGAGGTATGGGTACAAAAAGGAAGGGGAATATAATGAATAATATTATGATAAGGTTACACAGTGAGAAATAATTACTAGAATTAGCAGGGTGGTCACATTGTAAGGTATAAAAATGACAAATAACTATATTGTAAACCTTAAAGTAATATAACAAGTACAAGATTGTATACCAACTATCCTTAAATTTAAAAAAGTAAAATGAAAAAATAAGGTGAAATGTTAGAACTATTTTCTTTTCTTTTTAAAAAAGATTTTATTTATTTATTTTTAGAGAGAGGGGGAGGGAAGAAGAAAGAGAGGGAGAGAAACATCAATGTGTCATTGCCACTTGTGCGCCCCATAGTGGGAACCTGGCTAGCAACCCAGGCATGCGTCCTGACTGGGAATCGAACTGGTGACCCTTTGGTTTGCAGGCCAGTGTTCAATCCACTGAGCCACACCAGCCAGGGGAGAACTATTTTCTTTAAAACCAGTAAAGCACAAGGATAATCATTATCACTAGTATTCTTCAACATTGTATCGAATGTACTATCCACTATGACAAGAAAAAAAATCATTCTAAATAATGATTCTAAAACCCTTCACATTAAATTCAAGAACAAGACAGAAATGACTAAAATTGCTATTATAGCTGATACTGTTTTTGATATTCTAGCAAGTGGAAGAAGACACTATTTTAAAACAATCAGCATGATTACTAGAAGAGAAGCAACAAGATAACTGTATACCTAGAAAACCCAAGAAACTATAGGAAAAAAATTACTAGAATTAATGACTTATTTTGGTAAAACGACTAACTATATACAAATCAAACATTTAAAAAATAACTTTTCTATGCTAGTAATAACCAGATAGAGATGGATATTCATAGTATATCCCATTTACAATAGTGAGAAAAGAATAAAATATTTAGAGATAATTTAATATAAAGGTATAGAACCAATATGAAAAAACAAAACAAAATAAAATCTCATCAAAGAACAAAGACAGCCACTTAGGTTCCTAAGTGTCCAGCAGCAGATAGATATACAAAGAAGATGTAGTATAGATATAAAATTATTCAGCCACAAGAAAGAAGGAAATCCTGTCATTTGTGCCAACATAGATGGACCATGAGGGCATTACGTTAGATGAGATAAGTCAGACAAAGAAAAATATTGTATGTGCTCACATATCTGTGGAATCTAGAAAAGCCAAACTTAAAAATATGGAGAGTAGAATGGTAGTTAACAGAAGTTGTGGGGAGGGATTGGGGAGATTTGTCTAAGGGCAAAGCAGTAGATAAATAAGTCCTGGAAATCTAATCCACAGCATTGTGATTATAGGGAACAATACTGTGTCATAAACTTCAAGCTGCTAAGAGACTAGATCTTAACTGTTCTCACCAGATGAAAAAGTGATAATTATATGGTGTGATAGAGGTGTCAGCTAATGCTATGGTGATAACCATATTGCGACATATAAACATATCAAATCAACATGTTGTACACCTTAAACTTACACAATGTTTTGTGACCAATATATCTTAACTTAAAAGAGAACATAAGATGGTACCCAAGTACACAAACCATGTTCTCTGATAAAAACAAAATTTCTTTGAGCAGTAATATAAATTTAATGAAATTCTAATGAAAGGCCTACTAGTTTATTTAAAGATTTTATTTATTTTTTAGAGAGAGAGGAAGGGAGGGAGAAAGAGAGGGAGAGAAATATCAATGTGTGGTTGCCTCTCACATGCCCCGTACTGGGGACCTGGCCCGCAACCCAGGCATGTGCCCTGACTGGGAATCGAACCAGCGACCTTTTGGTTTGTAGGCTGGCACTCAATCCACTGAACCACACCAGCCAGGATAGTTTTTTAAATTGAGGTGAAATTGACATAACATAAAACTCATCATTTAAACTATTTTAAAGTGTACAATTCAGTGGCTTTTAGTATAGCCACAATATCGTGCAACCGTCACCTCTATTTAGTTCCAGGACTTTTTCATCACACAAAAAGGAAACTGTATTCCCATTAAGCAGTTACTCCCCATTCACTCCTCCTCCTAGTCTCTGGAACAACTAATCTTTCTGTCGTGGCTGAATTGCTTATTCTGGACATTTCATATGAATGGAATCATACAATATGCATTTTTTGTGTTTCGTTTCTTTCACTCATTCAAGGTTCATCCATATTCTAGTATGTATTAGTATTCTATTCCTTGTTTGGGTGAATAATATTTCACTATATGGATGTACCACATTTTGTTTATTCAAAAATCCAATAATCAAATTTAGCCAATAATCAGTTGTCAGACATTTGTGTTGTTTTCACCTTTTGGATAGTGTGAATAGTGCTGCTATGAATATTTGTGTACATCTTTTTTTGTTTGTTTAAATACTTGTTTTCATTTCTTTCCAGCATATACATAGGAGTGAAATTGCTGGGCCATATGGTAATTCTATGTTGAATGTTTTGAGTAACTATCAAAATCTTTTCCACAGTGGCTGCATTCACACCAGCAGTGTATGAGAATTCTAATTTTCCACATCCTTGTCAGCACTTGTTATTTTCTGCTTTCTTTTTTTATGGTTATACATTTTATTTTTATTGTATTTTTTCTGTTACTATTTATCTCCCTTATACCCTCTTCCAGCCCCCCAAACCCACAATCACCACACTGTTCTCCATGTCCATGAGTCCTTTTTCTTTTTTGCTCAATCCCTCTACCCGCTAATCCCCCCAACCCAGAGCTGTCAGCCTGCTCTCTATCTATGAGTAAAGAAAAATGGACTCCGATAATAGGTACAGCAGGAAGGATGGATCACCTTTGGCAAAAAGAAAAGCAAAAGAGTGAGGTACGGAGGAAATGCAGTACAGTTTTACAGGAAAACTGTAGTTTTTTTTCTGTTTATAATATGCTGATCTAAAGTGCCATCAGATTGTTCTGGCTGGTGTGGCTCAGTGGATTGAGTGCCCGGCTGTGAACCAAACAGTTCCCTGGTCAATTCTGTAAGGGCACATGCCTGGGTTGCAGGCCATGTCCCCAGTAGGGGGCGTGAGAGGCAACCACACATTGATGTTTCTTTCCCTCTCTTCCACCCTCCCTCCCTTCCCCTCTCTCTAAAAATAAAATTTAAAAAATTAAAAATCTTAAAAGAAGTCTGATTTTTATCATTATAAATGTCCCAAAACTTCATATAGTTGAGATACTGAGGCTGAAATTAAACAGGGCCCAAATTTACCTGCCTTTCCTAGGTTTCCAAGTCTGTCCTTTGTCCTTTCTTAATATACTACCTATATTTTATATAGTTTCAATAGTTTTATATATATTAAATAAATAATTCTGTAGTAAAGTTTTCTAATCATATATGGAGTGATCAAGGGGCATTTTTGCAAATTTTTCTAGAAAGATAACAAAAGGGAGGTCTGACATTGAAATGGAGCTAAATGTTTAGAAGTAAGAATCTTCAATATGTGATAAATTGGCCAATAAAATAAGTTGTCTTAGGAACAACAATATCCTGTAAAATGCATACCTTGGAGGAGCCAGTGTCTGCTCTAGAAATTCCTCGATTTTAATGAAGTCTGTTTTCAATTCCTTGTTATACAACAGGAAGGGAGGATTGGCACCTGGAGCTAAGTCCTTCAACTCCTCAGGTTTTCTATGATTTTTAAAAATAAGCAGTTAGGCCTGTAGATAAGGCACACATCATACAAACACAAACATTGTACTGGTATTTATTGACTTCAATCCTTACAATGAAATCTGTCCTGATTTCTCTTACCTGGTCATGTCAACAGTAGTCACATTGAATTTAACTCCTTTAAGCCAGAGGATCATGAAAAGGCGTTGACAAAAAGGACAGTTTCCAATACTCTCCCCATCACTTCCAGCCTATTAAGATAAAGAAAGGCCTCATTCATTCATTTTCTCAACAAGTATGTATTGAGTGCCTCCTGGGAAATGAGCTAGTTGCTAGACATAAAGTTAAAAGTCCTTAATCTCATGGATTCTACCATTTGTGGGTAGAGAGAGATAATGAATCAAATAATCTTATTCTATGTAAAATTACAAGTGTGATGACTACATAATAATAAATTATATATGTATATAATTATATAACATATACTAATATGATATATATCCTGGCAATATATACTTATATAATATATAATTATCATATAATAATATATGTGCATATTACTAGGATATATATATATATATATATATATATATATATATATATATATAACCATTTCCTACGATGGACATTTCAGATAGTCCAAAATTTTTGCTACTCTAGTTCAGTAAGAAATAGTTTTTGGTGTATAAATTGTTCTATCTCTGAGATTATATTTCTGGAGTTAATATTTAAAATGACAATGCTGAGTAAAAAGCATGTGCATTTTTCATTTTGATAAATTCTGCCAAATTTCCTTCCTGAAAGGTATTTTCCATATGTTCATTGGCTATTTGATTTCCTTATTTTATAAAATGTTTGTTCATGAAAATTTTACATTTTTCTATTAAGGTGATGACTTTTATTGATTTGGAAAAATTATTTGTATACTAAAGATATTAATTTTTTTGATACACACTACATATAATTTTTAGGAAGCATGTCTCATGTAAATTTAAATTTTACATAAAATACATTATTCTTTTCCTCTGTGCAGTCTCGTTTTTCCTGATATGGTTATACAACCATTATGTATCTATCAAGATTACAAAGAATTCCTTTGTTATTTGGATTTTTTATAAAGAACTTCTCATGTTTTTTTCTAGTACCTCTATGATTTAATTTTTGCATTTGTTTCACTTATTTGGAATTTATGTTGGTGTAAGAAGTGTATTGAGATTCCGGCTTTAATATTTTAAATTTTTTTTTACAAATAATTAATAGTTGTCTTAATAGCATTCATTAAAAACCCACCTGTTTCCCACTGATTGAAAACAACATGCTTTTTGGCTTTGAAATTTTATATATACTTGAGTTTATTTGTGGACTCTATTCTTCATCCATTCATTTACTCTCCCAATAAATATCCACGGAACAAATAATTATGTGTTTAGCATAGACCAGATGTTATATATGTAAAAAACAGATATTAAAATAAAAATAGTCCCCCAAATTAATGCTCGGATTTAAAAGAAAATTTTAAAGATTTTATTTATTTAATTTTAGAGAGAGGGAAAGAGAGGCAGAGAAACATCAATGTGTGGTTGCCTTTCATGAGCCCTCAACCAGGGACTTTGGCCTGCAATGCAGGCATGTGCCCTGACTGGGAATTGAACAATCCTCTGGTTCATGGGCTGGCACTCAATCCACTGAGCCACACCAGGCAGGGCTAGTTTTTTAAATTTAATTTTTAATTAATTTTTAATTTTTTATTGTTCAAGTACAGTTATCCCATTTTCCTCCCACTACATGCCCACCCCACTCATCCCTGCCTCCCACCCTCAAATCTACCCCCTTTGGCTCTGTCCATGTGGTCTTTATACATGTTCCTTGATGGTCCTTCCCCTATTTTCCCCCATTAGCCTTCTTCTTCCTCTCCTCTGGTTACTGTCAGTTTTAAACTGAGATAAATTCTTTGAAGGAAGGGCATGCATGTTATGAGAAGGTGTAAGAGAGAAATGTAGTTTATGTGGGATCTGTCAGGGAGGCCTTTCCTGAGCAAGTGGCATTTTAACTGATTTTAAAGGATAGGTAAATATTAAGTAGGTGAATGGTCATGAAGAGGGTATTTTAAAAGAGGGATTTGTATGTCCAAAGGCCTTGCAACAGGTTTGAGCAGGCCTATATTAGGAAGTAAAAGAAGGTCAATGTGGCTGGGATTAAGAGAGTAAAGGAGAGAAGAGAAAAATTCAATAAAGTAGCCTACATCAAAGACAAAATCTTCTGTTTTTCAAAAGAACTGTTAAGAAAATGAAAAACATCTTGCCTTGTAAATGTACAAAGATATGAGTAAAGAAATTTTATAACTCAATAATGGGCTACTGAATTAAAAATGAGCAAGAGATTTAAACACTTTACAAAACATATACAGATGGTAAATAAGGACATGGAAAGACGCTTAACATCATTAGTCATCAAGAAAATGCAAATTAAACACACAATGAGTTAACATTACACACACATTAGAATAGCTGAAATTAAAAAGACTGATCATAGCAAGTACTGGTAGGAATGTGGAGCAACTGGAATTAACACTATGTTGTTGGGAGTGGAAAATAGTCCAACTGCTTTATAAAGAGCTTATGAAAGTTAAAAATGTTACCTACCATATGATCCAGCAATTCTAATCCTAGGTACTTACCCTAGAGAAATGAAAGCATATGGCCATAGAAGGACTTGTCCATGAATATTTATAGCAAATTTATTCACAATAGCCCCAAACCGGAAACTACCCAAATGTCCTTCAGTGCATTAATGGATAAACAAATATGGCACATCCATATAGGGAAATACTTCAGCAATAAAACAAATGAACTACTGATACACACAATATGGGCAAATATCAAAATAATTATGCTGAGTAAAAGAAGCCAGACAACAAAAAGAGTACATACTGTGTGATTCAATCTATAGAAAATTTTAGAAAATACAAACCAATCTATCCTGACAGAAAATAGATCAGTGATTGCCTAGCAGGGATGTAGTGTGGTAGGGTGAAGAAAATTGACTGCATTGGTTGACTGCAAAGAGACATAAGGGAACTTTATGAGGTGATATCACCTTTAAAGGTGATATTTTGATTGGGGTGGTGGTTACATGTGTATATATATTTGTCAAAAGTCATTGGATGCACTTGAAATGAGTGCACCTTATTTAATGCAAATTATACCTCAATAAAATATATTTAAATAGAAAAGTTCAAAAAGCAGAACCATAAAACCCTCAAATAAATTATTGTGAAGGAGTTGCAGGCATTGCCAAGACAAAGGTAAGGGTATGAACATGGAATGGGGTGCCTGGGAGATGGTGAAGAACCAAGATCATCAGAAGAGAGAAAGTTATGGATCTGACAGGACAGAGTTTTGGAAGGGCCATTTGTGTAGATATTAAAATCACCAGGAATTAAGATAGGAATAGTTTTGGAGAGTTTTTGGATCTTGGAGTGATCCAAGAGCTAAAATATTTAAAAAATAAGGGAGAGTGACCAGAGGTTTGGAAGACTACTATAACAAGGAGGGGAAGTGGGTGGTTTAATCTGATTTTCTGAAACTCAACCTAGGTATTTCTCTGGATAGGGGTGGCAGAATGGTCTGGAAATATGAATAAGGAATAAAGATATCTAAAGAACACCTACTCCATGTCCAGGTGCAGTGGTAAGAGGAATGAGGAAGAAAAGACAGCCACTTCTTGAAAGGGTTATAGCTGATGTAGTGTCCTCATGGGAGATTTAGGTTTTAGACACCTCAATCTAAACATATCCCACACTAAATTTCTTCCCTGTTCTTCATACACTGACCTACTTTTTGTTTAGGGCTTCCAAGCCTGTGAAAGTCACTGTCCTCTGGTATGACACCCTCCCCCCATTCATATGTTGAAACTGTAACATCCAAGGTAATCGTATTTGGAGATGAGGACTTTGGGAACTAATTATGTTTAGATGAGGTCATGAGGATGGAGTTCTTATGATGGGATTATGCCTTAATAAGAAGAGACCAGACTTCTGGCCAAGATGGAGGTGGAGGTAGACACACTGTGCCTCCTCACACAACCAAAAGAAGGACAACAAATTTAAAAACAAGAAACAACCAGAACTGCCTGAAAATTGAACTGTATGGAAGTCTGAAAACCAAGGAGTTAAAGAAGAAACATTCATCCAGACAGGTAGGAGGGGTGGAGATGGGCAGCCAGGTGGAGAGGACTCATGGCAAGGCCGCAAATGGAGGATCAGGGAGGGCAAGGCAGCCGCTGGTGGAGCTGGCAGTCCCACATTTGCATACAGATAAACCGGGAGAAACAACTGTGGAGTGAGACAGACGGCACAACCTAGGGTTCCAGTGCAGGGAAATAAAGCTTCAAAACCTCTGACTGAAAAAACCTGTGAGGGTTGAGGCAGTGGGAGAAACTCCCAGCCTCACAGGAGAGTTCACTGGAGAGACCCACAGGGTCCTAGAATGTACACAAACACACCCACCCAGGAATCAGCATCAGAATGGCCCAATTTGCTTGTGGGTAGCCGTGGAAGTGGCTGAAAGCCGACAGAGAGCTAAGCAAGCAGTGTTGTTCCCTCTCAGACCCCTTCCCCACATACAGCACCACAACACAGTGATGTGGGTTGCTCCACCCTGGTGAATACCTAAGGCTCCACCCCTTGTATGTAACAGGCGTGTCCAGACAAAAAAAAGTGACCCAAATGAAAGAACAGATCAAAACTCCAGAAAAAAATACAACTAAGTGATGAAGAGATAGCCAACGTATCAGATGCAGAGTTCAAAACACTGGTAATTAGAATGCTCACAGAATTGGTTGAGTATGGACGCAAAATAGAGGAAAAGGTGAAGGCTATGAAAAGTGAAATAAAGGAAAATGTACAGGGAACCAACAGTGAGGGAAAGGAAACCGGAACTCAAATCAACAGTTTGGGCCAGAAGGAAGAAATTAACATTCACCCAGAACAGAATGAAGAAACAAGAATTCAAAAAAATGAGGACAGCCTTAGGAACCTCTGGGACAACTTTAAACATTCCAACATCTGAATCATAGGGGTGCCAGAAGGAACAGAGGAAGAGCAAGAAATGGATAACTTATTTGAAAAATAATGAAGGAGAACTTCCCCAATCTGGCAAAGGAAATAGACTTCCAGGAAGTCCAGGAAGCTCAGAGAGTCCCAAACAAGTTGGACCCAAGGAAGCACACACCAAGGCACATCATCATTTAGTTACCCAAGATTAAAGATAAGGAGAGAATCTTAAAAGCAGCAAGATAAAAAGAGACAGTTACCTACAAAGGAGTTCCCATAAGATTATCAGCTGATTTCTCAAAAGAAACCTTACAGGCAAGAAGGGGCTGGAAAGAAGTATTCCAAATCATGAAAGGCAAGGACCTACCTCCAAGATGACTCTATCCAACAAAGCTACCACTTAGAATGGAAGGACAGAGAAAGTGCTTCCCAGATAAGGTCAAGTTAAAGGAGTTCATCATCACCAAGCCCTTATTATACGAAATGTTAAAGGGACTTATCTAAGAAAAAGAAGATCAAAACTATGAACAGTAAAATGACAACAAACTCACAACTATGAACAACTGAACCTAAAACAAAACCAAAAACAAACTAAGCAAACAACTAGAATGGGAACAGAATCACAAAAATGGAGATCACATGGAGGGTTATCAGCGGGGAGAGGGAAGAGGGAGAGTGGGAAAAGGTACAGGGAATAAGCAGCATAAATGGTAGGTAGAAAATAGACAGGGGAAGGTTAAGAATAGTTTAGGAAATGGAGAAGCCAAAGCACATATATATGACCAATAGACATGAACTAAAGTGGGGGGGAGGAATGTGGGTGGGAGGAAGTGTGCAGGGCAGAGGGGAATAAAGGGGGGGGAAGTGGGACAACTGTTATAGCATAATCAATAAAATATATTTAAAAAAGAGGAAACTAAAACTATCTCTCTCTCCTTTCCTCCCTCCCTCCCTCTCTGTTATTTAAGGATACAGCCAGAAGCCAGGCACCTATAAGCCAAGAAAAGTGTTCTCATCAGAAACTGACCATGCTGGTACCTTGATCTTGGACATACAGACTCTACAACTGGGAGGAAGAAAGATTTGCTATGGTATTTTGTTATGGCAGCCTGAGCAGACTAGACACCATCCACCCAGTTAACCAAATTAGAAACGGGAATAACCCTTTTGCTTCACTCTGAATATTGAATCCAACTACTAGTTCTTGTCAGTTTCACTAATAAATATCTCAAAATAAGTTCAGGTTTCTCATTTGCCATGACTATTACATCATTTAATCATTCATTCGTTCAACGTTGATTTGATGCTTACTCTCTGTCCAACACTGTTAGGTGCTCGTTTTTCAAGTCCAACCCATTAGCATCTCTCATCGCTTGAATCTATTTTTCAACTTTTGCATCACTTTGTAGAAGGAAATAAAAGGTATTTCATCTTACAGCTGTTTTGATCTGGTCATTTCTACTGGTAATGTTATGGTCCAAGAACCCATGGGCATAATTCTAATTTTTAGGTAAATTTTCCTTTCCCTGACACTGGGTGCAACAGAAAAAATCATGCTTATTACTGCTTTTTGTGATGTCATGGAGCGAAGAGGTATGTGAAGTGGCAACCAACCTTGGCAGCTGCATTTCTTTTGTAATAGAAATCAGACTAAGGATGCAATCAGAATTGGAGTTAGTGAGTGGAAAGAAACATGATTAGGGTTGCGGGGGGGCAGGAAGAAAAATGGACTCTGATAATAGATACATCAGGAAGGGTGGATCACCTTTGGCAAAAAGAAAGGCAAACAGTGAGGTACGAAGGAAATGCAGTACGGTTTTAGAAGAAAACTGTCATTTTTTTTTCTGCTTATAATATGCTGATTTAAAGTGCCATCAGATTGCTCTGGCTGGTGTGGCTCAGTGGATTGAGGGCCAACCTGTGAACCAAAGGGTGGCTGGTTCGATTCCCAGTTGGGGCACACGCTTGGGTTGCAGGCCAGGTCCCCAGTAGTGGGTATGCGGTAGGTGGCCACCCGTTGATGTTTTTCTCCCTGTCTTTCTCCCTCCTTTCCCCTCTGTCTAAAAGTAAAATAAATAAAATCTTTAGAAAAAAATAATAAACTGCCATCACATAAAATTTTAGGATGTGAATTTCCCAGCATGATTGATGAATTATTTCCCTCATAAGTGTCTGTAGCTGGCAAAGACAGGATGTTGTCTTTCAGCAAAACAACTTATTTCTCTTTGTGTTTATGATCTAAGTTTCTAAACATAAAAAAATAATAATAGCCACAATATTTGACATTTATTAAGTGTTAACTATGTTAACAACTACTGTATTTTACATATTTGTTTCATTTTATCCCCACATTAAAGATAATCCTGTGAGGTAGGTTTTGTTATTACTTGTGTTTTACAGATGAGGAAATTGAGACTCACAGAAGCTGACTTGCTCAAGTACACACATCTAGACAATTGATAACGTTATGTACTCTTTTCATGTAGTAAATCCAGTACTGTCCACTCCAGAACCCACACTCTTTAACACTGCTTTCTCTCATCTAATAGTTTTGTTGGAACTGTTGACTGTTCTGTAACAACCAATTTGTATTTCTTAATCCCTTCACATTTTTTATCCATCCTCCAACTCCACCCATCTGGCAACTGTCAAAATGTTCTCTGTATCTGTGAGTCTGTTTCTGTTTGGGTGGTTTGTTTATTTTGATTTTTAAACACAATTGCTGTATTTTATTTTATTGTTCAGTTACAGTTGTCCCACCTTTCTCCCCCTTGCTCACCCCAACCCTGTCCCCCCAAATCCCACAGTCAACCCCCTCATTGTCCATGCCCATGAATCTTCTATTCTTGTTCCTTTGCTTGCCCCTTCCCCTTCTCTCCCCGTTTCTCCCCTCACCCCTCCCCTCTGGTCACTGTCACTTTGTTCTTTATTTCCATGTGTCTGGTTCTGTTTTGCTCACTTGTTTGTTTTTTGATTAGGGTCCACTTATAGGTGAGATCATATGGTATTTTTCTTTTACTACTTGGCTTATTTCACTTAGTATAATGCTCTCCAGTTCCATCCATGCTGTCACAAAGGGTAGGAATTCCTTCTTTCTTTCTGCTGCATAGTATTCCATTGTGTAAATGTACCATAGTTTTTTGGTCCACTCATTTACTGATGGGCACTTAGGCTGTTTCCAGCACTTGGCTATTGTAAATAATGCTGCTGTAAACATTGGTATTTTTTATTAATCAGTTGTTATAATATTTCTAAGAGAGTTTGAAAATGGTATGGACATTCAGAGGACAGTATTATTTCTTTCTTCTTTCCCACATAGACAAAATGTTTTGACAAAATATTACATTCAGAATTTTGGCCCAAATGTTACATGCTATAATGTTATATACAGACCTACTACAATTTAATTTTAAGGTGTTTGGTAGAAAACACAAAATCTTCATTTAACAATGAACAACAAACCAATAAGAAAATCTCTGCATTTAGACAAGATAAAATGTGTTAGAAAATCTTTTGATTTTAGTTTTCTGAGGAAATTCCATACTGTTTTCCACAGTGATTGTACCAGTCTGCAATCCCACCAACAGTGCACTAGGGTTCCCTTTTCTCCACTACCTCTCCAACACTTGTTATTTGTTGCTTTATTACATGGATATAAATCTTGCCCAAATCATACAGAGCTGAAAGGCAATGTTTCACGGACTACATGGAACACATAGGTGGTGTGATATAACTTCTTAATTATGATAGGAAAGTGCTTAATCTCTTATAGGAATGCCATCAGGGCTTGGGGAAAAAGTTGTGGTAGGGTTTTAAGCTATAGCCAGAGGTAACTGGGGAAATCACAGACCCATTTAGAATAATACCACATTATTGATAAATGAGATACCATTGGTAAAGAGCAATATTCTTAATTTACTCATTAACATTTTTCATCTCTCTCAATTTCTGCATCTCTTTCATTGTCTTCTATTAAACTTCTAGAGATCTGTGTAACACATCTTAAAGCAAAAGAAAGCAAAACAAAAACCTGGACTGGATGATACTCAAGATTCTTCCAGAAAATATTTAATTTGTATCAGTATCATTATATAAGCTTACATCTAAAGATTGCATCTTATGAAATTCTGAAAAGTTTTTCAAAAAAGCTTTCCAAATTTAAAACAATTGATTAATATTTGACATAGCTATTTTAAAGGATTGGAATCCTAACTCTGCCATTCACTAGCTATGTGATCTTGGACAAAGTTACAGTTCATATGAAACAAAAACTTTAGTTACCTCTAGTTTGGATTGCTAGATGTAAAAGGCCAGTTAGAAAGTTAAGGCTTATTTATATCATGTCTGAGAAGTCACATGTTTTGCTAGAATCCAGAGATAAGAGAAGTAGTTCCTATGCCCCATGGTCCAGCAAACACTTATTTGGTTTACTTTGCGATTCAAGAATTCAAGATCTTTGTCCTATAATTTTGAAAAGGCTGATTGATTATGTCCTTGGTGTATATATGTGACCAGTTGTTAAATATTTTAACAATTGTAAAAATATTATTTTGGCTAACTGAAGTTTAAGATAACATTTGATAAGCATACCTTCTTTTATGTCTGTGTATGCCATCAAGAAAAGATAGTTTTAGAGGCAAGTTACTTAAAATCTGTTGTCTTAGTTTACTTATTTACAGATGATGAGGACAATATTACTCCAATGATGAGTACTACTACCACTATTACTACTGGTCTGCTATTACCACTACTACTATATCTCCTAAGTTATTGTTAGCACTAAATAAGACAACATATGTAAATAGTTTAAAAAACACCAGGCATGATATAAGAGTTTGTTGTTATTAACTAACTATGTAAATGATCCCTGAAAATACCCATGGACAAAGACAACGGGGAGGAGAGGATTAAATATGGGAGGTGGGGGTGGGTATGGAAGGGGAGAGTAATTGGGGTAAATGGGGAAAACTGTAATTGGACAACAATAAAAGAGAATTTATTGTTATTATCATCCTTAATACTTCCAGTAGTCAATGAAAGTATAGAGAAAAAATAGTTAATATAAACAGGGATTTAAGAAACTGTAATTTCCACTTGGAATATCCCCTACATAATTATTTTTCTTGATGAGCTAATTTAGAAACACATGTTTCTTTCTCCTGCTTTAGGGGTTTTCCAAAGGGCTTTTCTGAAAAGTTAAGACAAAAAAAAAATACCAAGACAAACCATAAAGAGGAAGCATAGCATTCTAAAATGCCGTCTCCTCACATAACAGGCACACAGACTGTTGGCTTTTTCTCCTATAGCGTCTGTGTGGCCCTGTTGTGATGTTTGTCCTTTGTGGGAGAATTTTAGAAAGCTCTGTCTGGGCTATGTGTGGGAATGGGGCTCTCAGGCTATTGTTGGACTTGTTCTCCCATTCAGGCCTCTCAAAACCTATTTCATAAAACACAGATTGTGAGAGCTGGAAAACGCTTAAGGATCATTTAGTCAGCATCCTTAATTATATAGACAGAGAAATGAAAGTTGAGATGGGGGGAAGGATTTGTCCAGGTTAGCCACTAAGAATACAATTTAGTCGCTGTATCAACTAGTCTAGTATTCTTTCCACCCTCTCCTTGCTTTCTCCAGATGAGATGTTTGCCTATTGTTATCTAAGAACAACTAAACACCAAGGCATCATTCTAGGACTCAGAATAGAAATACAATTAAAAATTATTTCTTATTGCTAGTGCAAATGTTGATTTTTTTGAAGCTGAAGTCTAGTGTCAAGAAATAATATATTCTGTCTTTTATTACTATAGCTAGAAAACTTACCTTCACGAAAAGCTCAATTTCAGGGTCTGCTTGAATGTTGGGCCTCAGGTCTGCCATCTTTCTGTTTTCACTGCCAGTTGTCAGTCCCTGACTCCTACACAGTCCACAATACTTGTGAATTCTTTTCTTCAAATTTTATCCAAAAGCTGAAATAAAGTTGGTGCTCTAAGAGGACAGTCCAGTTTTTAATGGACTGAGTCAGGGCTGGGACTAATTCTTCTTCTCAAGAGGTGGGAGGCAAAGAATTCTAGATGCTTGAGAGCAACTCTTGAATTCGTTTTCCTTCCTCCTCTTGAATCAAGGCGGAGCCAAAGGGGTGTGTACAAACTGGCTAGCTAAAAGGGTGGGGGTGTTTCCACAGAGGTTTCAATGCTATGAGTCAGCATAGAAGGAAACAAACACACACAAACACACACATGCAGTTCTGGCTTCTATATATCAAGCACACCAGATGTTCTCTAGCCTCCCTTCGAGTCCTGGGCTCCATGCCCAGAATATGGCCTCTTACTGCTGTTCCTGTAACCTGACAGTAACAAAAAGCTCTTCCAGGAAAAGGGCCAGAAATGACTTGGGTTTTATCATTGAAAAGGATGTTTATCTAACGGTACTGACTAAAAGGGGTTTACAAAAGTGTACTTCATCAAATGTCTACACCCCCAATTCTACTGCTTGCACAGCGAGATTTCCCTTCTGGGTTGCAAATTTCACTTCTCTTCTTAACCAGAGAATATTCTCTGGGTTGGTTGAGCCTGGGGCCATCTTTTGGGTGCCCCACCTCATTCTTCATTTCTGGGAAATGTGGACTGGGATGGATCATATCCCTTTTTGGCATCTGTGTTAGGAATCACAAGCACTTGCATATCTCTTCTTGTCAACCCCGGGACAACAGAAAAAAATACAGAAACTGATCACTCAGTGACTTCGGTGTTTCTAGTAGCTGTGTTTTCAGGCTGCCAGGAGAAGTTGGGGCTGAGTTAATAAACTTCTTTGGTAGGAGGAGTCTCTCTGGTTGGAGCCAAAATGATCCACCAGTTGGGTACTTTTGTGACCCTCTTTCTGCAACACCAAACGTCCCCCATGCTCATACAGGTTGTACATGCACCTGCCATTGACTTCATGTAAAGAATTTACAGAATAAGAGGCTTTTGGCAAAACCTCATCTGTGCCACACCTGCAGGTTCTAGACAAGGATTGGCTGACATGAAAGTGGGTGTCCTTTAGGGCATAGGATCTGATGATTTCCCAAGTGGCTGATAAATGAGAGGGAAATTGTGATAGACATCTGCTGAGCCAACCTTGAGGGTGAGTTTAGGACTGGCTGTTTGGCAGGACCTGGGGAGTGCTTTGGTCATATTTTACTCTGTTCATTCACTCCTTTACTCCAAAGACAATCAATGAATGTTTACTCTGTGCCAGGATGCTGATCCACTCACTGAGATTGACAGCACAGGGAGGACAACAGGAATACAACTTGAAGCATGCTGAGTCTGAGGCATCCTCACTCTTGCCCATTCCCTGTATCTGATCAGTACAAAATGTTGTCACCTCTGCATCCTGGATATTTTTAAAACCCACCCACTTCTGTCTGCCCTCCCCTGCTATTCCAAATTTCAACACAAAATCGCTCTTCTTTAGTAATTTTTAAATTTTCATTTTAAAAGACCCAAATCACTGCTTGACCCTCAGCCCTCATGGGAAAACCACCACTCCTACCACACCACAGCAGCAGCAGCAACATACAACAGCCTAACGAGCTTTGCATGATCCCTAATATACTGTCTAAGAGATGAACTTTTCTTCTCTGCTTTCCAAGTTGCTTTAAAATTTTTATTTTGAGATATAATTTACATACCATAAAACTGACTTATTTTAAGTGTACACATCAAGGGTTTTCAGTAAATTTGTTGAGTGGTGCAACCATCACCACAATTTTAGATATTTCTGTCACCTCAATTACATCTCTCTCTTAACCATCTGCAGTTAATCCCCATTACCAACCCCAGCCCCTGGCAACCAATAATCTGCTTTCTGTTCCTATGGATTTGCCTAGCCTGGACATTTCATATAAATTGAATCATACAGTATGTGGTCTTCTGTGACTTGCTTCTTTTACTCATGAGGTTTTCAAAGTTCATCCATGTTGTAGAACGTATCAGTACTTTTCTTATTGTTGTTCAAGTACAGTTGTCTCCAATTTCCCACCACCACTTTCCCCTGCTCCAACCACCTCCACCTCCCACCCTCAAACCTTTCTCCCTTTAGCTTTGTCCATGGGTCCTTTATACATGTTCCTTGATGACCCTATCCCTTCTTCCCCTGTTATCCCCCTCCTCCTCCTGTGGTTACTGTCTGTTTTTTTTTTATTTCAATATCTCTGGTTATATTTCACTTGCTTGTTTGTTTTGTTGATTAGGTTCCACTTATAGGTGAGATCATATGGCATTTGTCTTTCACCTGGCTTACTTCACTTAGCATAATGCTCTCCAGTTCCATACATGCTGTCGCAAAGGGTAGGAGCTCCTTTTTTCTCTCTGCCATGTGGAACTCCATTGTGCAAATGTACCATAGCTTTTTGATCCACTCATTTGCTGATGGGCACCTAGGTTGGTTCCAGCACTTGGCTATTAAAAATTGTGCTGCTATGAACATTGGGGTGCATAGGTTCTTTTGAATTAGTTTTTCAGGATTCCTAGGGTATAATCCCAGCAGTGGGATTGCTGGTTGAAAGGCAGTTCCATCTTTAGTTTTTTCAGGAAATTCCATACTGTTTTCCACAGTGGCTGCACCAGTCTGCATTCTCACCAAGAATGTACCAGGGCTCCCTTTGTTCCAAACCTCCCCATTACTTGTTGTTTGTTGATTTGTTTATGATGGCCATTCTGATAAGTGTGAAGTGGTATCTCTTTGTGGTTTTAATTCGTATCTCTCTGATGGCTAGTGATGCTGAGCATCCTTTCATATGACTCTGGGCCCTCTGTATATGATCCTTGGAGAAGTGTCTGTTCAGGTCATTTACCATTCTTTAATTGGGTGTTTGTCTTCCTGGAGTGGAGTCGTGTGAATTCTTTATATAGCTTGGAGATCAAACCCTTGTCTGAAGTATCATTTGGAAATATATTTTTCCATTGGTGGGTTCCCTTTACATTTTTTTGATGTTTTCTTTAGCCATGCAGAAGCTTTTTAATTTGATGTAGTCCCATTTGTTTATTCTTTCCTTTATGTCCCTTGCTTTAGGGGACGTGTCTGTGAGGATGTTGCTGCGTGGAATATCTGAGATTTTCCTGCCTATGTTCTCCTCTAGGACTTTTATGGTGTCATGACTTATATTTAAGTCTTTTAAACACCTTGAATTTATTTTTGTGTATGGTGTTAGTTGGTGGTGGAGTTTCTCTTTTTTGCATATGGCTGTCCAGATCTCCCAACACAATTTGTTGAAGAGGCTATTTCTATTCCATTTTATGCTTCCGCCCCTTTTGTTGAATATTAATTGACCATAGGCACTTGGGTTTATTCCTGGGCTCTTTATTCTGTTCCATTGATGTGTAGGTCTGTTCTTATGCCAGTACCAGACTTTTTGATTACAATGGCCTTGTAATATAGTTTGATGTCAGGTATTGTTATCCCTCCTACTTTGTTCCTGTTTCTCAAAATTGATATGGCTATTTGTGGTCTTTTATGGTTCCATATAAATTTTTGAAATGTTTGTTGCATATCTGTGAAATATGTCATTGGTATTTTAATAAGGATTGCACTGTATCTATCAATTGCTTTGGGTAGTATGGACATTTTGATGATGTTAGTTCTTCCAATCTATGAACACAGTATATGGTTCCATTTATTTGTGTCTTCCTTAATTACTTTCTTCAGTGTTGTGTAGTTTTCTGAGTACAGGTCTTTTACCTCCTTGTTTAGGTTTATTCCTAGTACTTTATTTTTCTTTTTACTATAGTAAATGGTGTTTACCCTTGATTTCTATTTCTGATATTTTGTTGTTGTACATGTATGCCTTTGACATCTGAATATTGACTTTGTATCCCCCTGCTTTGCCAAATCCACTTGTTAGGTCAAATGGTTTTTTGGTGGAGTTATAGGGTTTCCTATGTACACTATCATGTCATCTGCAAACAAAGACAATTTTACTTCCTCCTTTTCAGTTTAGATGACTTTTGTTTCTTTTTCTTGTCTGACTGCTATGGCTAGGACTTCCAATAGTATGTTGAATAGAAGTGGTGAAAGCTGACATCCTTGTCTTGTTCCTGATCTTAGTGGGAAGGCTTTTAGTGTTTGCCCATTGAGTATTATGTTGGCTATATGTTTCTTGTATATGGCCTTCATTATGTTGAGGAATGCTCCCTCTATTCCCAATTTACTGAGTGTTTTTAATTGTAAGTGGATTCTGTACTTTATCCAATCCTTTTTCAGCATCTGTTGATATGTTCATGTGATTTTTGTCTTTCATTTTGATTTGCAAAATCAAAACCATCCTTTCTTATAGTACCATCCTTTCTTCCCTATGATGAATCCCACTTGATCATGGTGTATGACCTTTTAAATGTATTGCTGGATTTGATTTGCCAATATTTTGTTGAGGATTTTAGCATCTATGTTCACCAGCAATATTGGCCTTTAGTTTTCTTTCTTTCTTGTGTCTTTATCTGGTTTTGGAATTAGGATAATACTGACCTCATTAAAAAAGTTTGGGAGTCTTCCCTGTTTTTGAATTTTTTGGAATAGTTTGAGGAGGATAGGAGTTCCCTTCCCTAGATATTTTGTAAAATTCTCCTTCGAAGACATCTGGTCCAGGGCTTTTGTGTGCTTAGTGTTTTTTGATTACTGATTCAATTTCACTAGCTCTTATCAATCTTTTCAGGCATTCTGTTATTTCTTGATTCAGTTGTAGAAGATTATATGTTTCTAGAAATTGTTCATTTCAACCAGGTTGTCAAATTTCTTGCCACATATTTGTTTGTAGTAATTTTTGACAATCCTTTGTACTTCTTTGTTATCAGTTATAATTTCTCCTTTTTCATTTCTGATTTTATTCATGTAGGTCCTGTCCCTTTTTTTCTTAATAGTCTGATTAAAGGCTTGTCAGTTTTGTTTATCTTTTCAAAGAATCAGCTGCTGGATTTATTGATCCTTTGAATTGTTCTTTTAGTCTCTATGTTATCTAATTCTGCTCTGATCTGGATTTTTTTCTTCCATCTACTTTCTCTGGGCTCTGTTTGTTGTTGTTCCTCTAGTTCTTGTAGATGTAGAGTTAGGTTGTTTATTTGAATGTTTCTGTCTTTTTAGGTAGGCCTGTATCGCTGTGAACTTCCCTCTCAGCACTGCCTTCACTGTGTCCTATAGGTTTTGGGCTGTTGTATGTTCATTACTAATTTTTTATGTAAGCTTCACTTTTTTTTTCTCTTTGCTTTCTTTTGAAAAATATTGAGAAAACTCCAGATTAATTGTCTTTAGCTAGTGAGAGTTAACTCTCTTTAGTTCCAGTCTATGTCTGCTTGTGTCTTAGTGTACTCTCTTTTTGATATCTACAGTAATATTATATTCTAGCCTGAATAGAATTCTACTGATATGGCTGCTTTTTTCTCTCCTTTCTGCCAGATTCTCTTGCATTACCAGATTCTGTGGCATTACCAGATTAGCCAGCTACCTGGTGAGAGGTTGATTATATTGGACCACATCTTTCAGGTGAGGGGCAGTGTTCTTTCCTCACTGTAATAGACCCTAATTCTGAATATATATTTCTCTTCTCTTCCCTGCATACAATTCTTCTGTCCAAACTACCATACATGGAGTTACAAAATACCTTATCCACTGTCATTGTATTCTACCAACACTGCTTCTTATGAAGGAACTCACTTTGCAGCAAATGAAGTGCAGCAATGGGCCCACATTCATAGAATTTACTGGTCTTACTGTACTCCCCAGCATCCTGAAGTAACTGGATTGCTAGAACAGTGGAATGGCCTTATGAAGACTCATTTACAGTGCCAACTATTTGGCAATACCTTGCAGGACTAGAGAAAGTTTCTCCAGAAGGATGTTTTTCCAATAGCCAGGATTCTTGGCCCAGAAATCAAGGAGTAAAAATGAGATTAGCACCACTCACTATTACTTTTAGTGACCCAGTAGCAAAATTTTTGTTTCCTGTCCCTGAAACCTTATGCTCAGCTGGCTTAAAAATAGTTCCAGAAGGATAAATGTTTCAATTAGTAGACACAGGAATGATTCCATCGAACTGGAAATTAAGACTGACACTTGGCTACTCTGTGATTCTCATGCCTGTAAATCTATAGGCAGAAAGGGGAGTTGCTGTGCTGGCTGGGGTGATTAATCATGACTACCAAGGGGAAGTTGGACTACTGCTCCACAGTAAGTAATGGAGGTAAGGACTGCCATGTCTGGAGTATAGAAGATCTCTTAGGGTATCTCTTAGTATTACTTACCATGCTCTGTGGTTAAAGCCAATGGAAAACTATAATAGCCAAATTCAGGCAGGGGTATTATATTAATGTTCCATAATCTTGAGGAATGCAGTTTGGGTTACCCCACCAGCTAAAGGACCACAATCAGTTGAGGTACTTGCTGAGGTCAAATGTGATAGAGAAAAGATATATCACAAATGTGAAAGAGGGTAATTATGAACTTCAGCTAGGACCATGTGACCAGTTACAGAAATAAGGAATGTAATTGTCATGAGTATTCCTTCTTTATTTTGTTATCAATGTTTGTGAATGTTTGTGTGTATAAAATCTCTCTTCCCTCTCTTCTCCTCCTAGCACATAAGATGTATTGACTTTATATAGTAGTATTTATGCATTTTTAACTTTAAATCGTAGTATTTAAGTTTCTGGATGTCAAGGAGAAGAGTAAACATTACCCAAGGACTTTAAATCTTCAACTAGGAAAAGGGTTATTGCATTTTTGGTTGTACACAGGGTAATTGTATCATATTAGGTCAAAGTAGGACCTTGTTATTTTCCTTTGTAGGAGTTTCAGTATGTTTTAAGGAGATGTATCTGGGTGCCAAGTAAATAAAGGGTATACCTGTGATGATCACTTTTATGTGTGAACTTGGCTAGTCCACAGTACCCAGGTATTTGGTCAAACATTATTCTAGATGTACTGTGAGGGTATTTTTTAGTTGAGATTAAAATTTAAATCAGTGGACTTTGAGTAAAGAGATGAAACTGCTAAATGGCTGTGGGCCATATCAAATCCATTAAAAGCCTTAATAGAAAAAGAATGGACAACAGTGTGGGGATTGACTGTGGGAGCAAGTGGTGGGTTGGGTGGAGGAGGGCAAATGGGAAAAATTGAGACAACTGTAATGGAATAAAGAATAGTAAAAAAAAAAAAAAAAAGAAAGAAAGAAAAAAAGAATGACCTCCTTGGAAAAAGAGGAAATTTTGTCTGCAGATGCCTCTGGACTCCAACTGCACCTCTTTTTTGGGTCTCTAGCTTACCCTGCAGATGTTGGACTTTCCAAACTCCCAATCACATGCAATTGGAAAGATAGACAGATATAGATATATACATATAGTGTGTGTGTGTGTGTGTGTGTGTGTGTGTGGAGAGAGAGAGAAAGAGTGAGAGATTTATTCTGATTTTTTTTGTATGTCCGGAGAACTCTGATCAATACTGCTTGTATACCTAATACCTGGGTGTCTGGTAATTCCTCCCCCACCCCACCCACCTCCTCAATGCAAGGAGTTTGGACCTGATCCCTAAGGGTATATTTCTTAAGCCCAAATCAAATACTATCACCAGTCCCATTACATAATTCTTAAGCATTCGTGTCATAAGACAGGTAAGGCAGCAGGCCAGGCTTGCAGCCCAGGGTGAGAAGAGTGTACCAGAAAAAGCAAAAGCACAAAGGGGCATGCACCCTTACCACTTTTCCAGTAAACTGGACTAGGCTTTTAGGGCTCCAAAGGACCTTTCCTGGCAGCCAAGTGAGAGCACAGGAATTGTGGCTCAATCTGTCTCAAATAGGTGTGTCCTGTTGATCCTTATCTATTGCTTCCACTGTTAAAACATAAGTAGAAAACAATACCACAGAAGTCCCACCAATTCTGAGGCAAACTCATAGTGACAGCTGTCCACATGTCCCCCCAAAATGCAAAATAAAAATCTACCCCCAAAATGTGTCCTTAAATCTCATCCCAAAAGATTAGTATTGTATACAACTTCAGCCTAAATGGGTTCATTTTCCTGAAGCTGAATGATTGAGAATCAGATTATACTCTGAGGAGTGATTATTATCACTCTCAAAAGTGTGAAGAAAATAAAACTGAATTAAAAAAAATAGCTAAATCAGTTTGCATGTAACATTTCAACCAAAAAGCCTTGAAAATTTAGTATTTTTTTAATAGAATGCCATACATAATCACACGGCTCCAAAGAACCATGCTGATTTCACATTGTTGAGTTAGATAAGAGTTACAGAAAGATTCCTACTACAAATAAAAGATTATGGGTACTCTCAGAATTGAACTAGACTTGTGATTTCCAATGCATACCTGACATATTTGTGTTGGACCTCCATTTCCCTCCAACCACACTCCCAACCCAAGATTGCACCAGACGCATTTGCTTTGCGGCTATTTAAGTAAATGATCTCTGTGGACTCATTGTCTGGGATATTGTATACAAGGTACACTGTCAATTTCAAATGAATGAATACATCTTGGAACTGAAAGAGAACGATCTGTTTCTGCTTTCTGCACCCTGACAAGTATCTAAGTTATTCCCATGTTATAGATGAAGTACATATAAACCACAAGTCAGGATTTTTGGAATGGCTTTATCATGGGTTTAGGGCTGTAGCAACAATGTATAGAATACCGTGAGTACATATGGGGTGGATAAAACAGAGGAGAAATTGGGTGATCACATTGATCTAGAAATATTCACATAGCTTAAGTATTTAGACAGCTGTACAAAATAAAATCCTGACAATGAAACGAAGATTTGGGGGTAGGGGCGCGGGACAAGTTGACTTGGGTGGAAGAGGAAAGGGATAAAGGATTTTCATTTTTATGTTGCAGTTTTTGGGAAGAGAGCCATTTGCTCTACTCTGATCCTATTATATTGTTTATTCTCACACTATTATAGAGATACGTCTTTGGGATACAGTAATTTTCAGTCAACTAAATTCCTGTGGTGGCAAGAGGAATAAGCTAATAAGCTAAACAAAGGTAGAATCACTGGGTCAATGTCTTTTATTTCCCTCCAAAGGCAAAGGTGGATGTGTGAGGTTGGTAACAGGCAAAGACACTTGGTTAATATGATTAATCAGAACCCCTGTCCTGAGGGGGAGATGGTTTCTTGCAGAACGAGGTGAAGGAGGTGGTTCTGCTCGGCACTCAACAGTGGCCACATCTCCACCTGCAGCGACTTGATGGCTTCCGTGTCCTTTTCGTGGGTAGCCATGACCAGGGACTGGAGCAGCAGGAAGAGCTCCTCGGGAAGCTGGCCACTGGTCTCCTGCCCGTGGCTGTCGAAAGCCTCCCAGGAGTACTTCTCCAAGGTGTGGGCATGCTCCGGGAGGAGCTTGGCGGGCGGTGGTTGCAGGAGCAGCAGCAGCAGCACGCGGGACACCTCGCAGCGGACCACCACCTCCCAGGAGGAGCTGAGCAAGGCACCAGAGGGCGTGGCCACAAAGCGGGCAATCTGAGGGCGCAGCGCTGCGGGCCGGACCCCGGCCACGCGGCCACCGAGCTGGAGCCCAGGAGGCTGTGGCTGCAGCTGAACCTGCGACTGGAGCTGAAGCTGGGGTGGCGGCGGCTGCACCGGGTGGCTGCCGTGCTCGCGCGCCAGGCATTGCAAGCGCGTGAAGAGCGCCAAGGCGCCGTCGTAGTCGCGCGCCAACAGCTGGCAGGAGGCGGCATCGCCGAGCGCCTGCAGTGCGGCCAGGGGCAGCTGGGGCAGCTGCAGCTGGGCAGCGCGCTGGAAGTGGACAGCGGCAGCGGCCGGCTGACCCAGGTCGCGCAGGGCGGCGGCCAGCTCCAGGCAGAGGGCGGCGGCGGCGGCCGGCTGGCCCAACTCAAGGTGCAGGCGCACAGCGGCACCCAGGGCGCTGGCAGCTGCCTGCAGCGGCTCCCCGTAGGCGGCGGGGCAGACCAGGCGCTGGCGCGCCTCGCGCTCCTGCCGCAGGAAGAGGCGGGCGGCCTCGGTGAGGGCCAGAGCTTCCCCGGGCCCGTGGAAGAGCGCCTGATGGCAGCGCGCAACTGCCAGCTGGCACCAGGCCGCGTAAGGCAGGCACTCCTGGGCTCGCAGCTCGCGGCCTAGTTGTCCGAACTGCTCGCCGGCCTCCGCCACGTTAGGTTTACGCAGGAACCGCTTTTTCAGTTTGTTCGACACCTGGCGATACCTGGCCAGGAAGTCCCTGGCATCGGGCCCCGGGCCCAAAAAGCCACCCAGGCTAGCAGCGGACGCCGCCATGTTCCCAGCCCGTGAGCTTCCGCTGAGCGGACGCTGCCAGTGCAGGCTGCGAACTGCTACTTGACCTGCGTCCTGCTTGGGGCTGCTACGCGTGAGCGCCTGCACAGGATCTCTCAGTGGAAACCCGCGCCCCCTCCTGGCAGTGTGATAAGTAAATCTCGGGTTCCTGGGGCCAGGCCTTGCACGGTGCTAAGTGCACAAACAAGTCACAGATCCTGGGGCGGGGCCTGGCCAAGCGCCCTCTGTTGCTAGGTGACAGCTTGTTATCTCGGTTGCTATGGTATCTCCCAGCATCTCTAAGAAAACAAGATCAAAGCTAAACTCCTGATCCCGCGTGACCATCATTCCGATTTTGCATGTTTCTTGATTGCCCTCCACCCCCACTCCTCAATCTTCCCGTCCATCCACTGCCCCATTGCAGTCCATGCCAACCCCTTTGTCCCCTCCTCCATCCCTCGCCCGAGTCGGCCTGACACATCCACCCTATCCCGATGCCTCAGTCATGGTCTTGCACTCCACCCCAATGAACACCGTCCTTCGGGGGACTGTGATGGGCTTTGACGCGCTCAGAGGCAATGGGGGAGTCTTCCATACCCCATGCCCATCCCCATCTCAGGCAGCCTCTCCCATCCAGGCCGGCGCCCTGCACTGTCAGCTCCCGAGGCCGCTCCTGTCGCCATCCCTGACTCCACCCTCACCCCCTGGCAGACACCACCCCACCCGCAACCCTCCAGGGGGTTCTGTCCCTCCACCACCACGCACACACAGTGACCGAAGCAGGCACATGGGTTTCTTTGCAGTGTAAACAGTTTATTGGCCATGACTGCCCAAGGCACCAGCCAGGCCCGGGCTGCTTGGGCTGCGAACAGGCCTGGCGCCCTAGGGGGCAGGCCCGGAGAACCCCTGTCCCGTCGGGCAGCTACTGCCAGCCCGGGGCCACTAGGGAAATGGTGGTAGTTCCGAAGAAGGCACTGAGCTGCGCGTTGTTGTGCATGGCCATGTCCACGAGCCGTGAGGTGATGCGCCGGCAGCCACTTCTCCGGGCCTCGTTCCCGGCCAGCTGCAGGACCGTGGCGAGCAGATACTGAACGATGGCCGCCAGGAAGATGGGTGCGGACGAGGTCAGGCGCTGGGCGTAGCGGCCTTCCCGCAGCAGGCGCTCCACGTGGCTCACCGAGAAAAGCAGCTGGGCCCTGGCGGTGCGGTTGCGGGTCCGCCTCTGGTGATGGCGACGGTGACCGGACGACCTCCTGCGGCTCCTCTGACCAGGCATGCTGGGCGTTGGGTGCTCTCTGTCCGACCGGCCGAGCTCTGCAGTGCGCTGCGGGGTGCTGCGGGGTGTCTCCGTGCGCTAGGGTGCGGTGGGGTGCGGTGGGGTGCGGTGGGGTGCGGTGGGGTGCGGTGGGGTGCGGCAAGGGAGATTGGGCAGCTGGTCCCAAGCTCTGTAGACAGCGGCTCCACAGGCCCCTAGTCCGTATCCCAGCGACCATGGAACGGCCCCTGGTTGGTGGAGGCACACGCGTGCGACACAGAAGTTCCATGAGGTCACCGCTTCCCCAGGGGCCCCGGCGGCCCGGCCTGCAAAGGAAGGGCGCTGGCGGCACCCTGCTCACGCGGCCCATGCCACCCTCTCTTCGACGGAGCTCTCTCCTTCCACTGCACAGGAACGTTGTACGGAAAAAGCCACAAACGTGTGGGATCCGCTGACACCGGGTAAACACTCGTGGTGTTGGACGGCCAGCACAACATCGACTTCCACAACGTTGGGACCACCCCAAAAGAAGCCCCTGTAGCCATCAGGCAGTCATTCCCCGCTGCCCCTGGCCAACCACCTCTTCTCTCCCCCTGACCCAGGCAAATAGGAGCCTGCTTCTTGTGCACAGACGTTTGCCTCCTCCAGAGACTTCTAGAGACGCAACCGTACAATAAATCGGCGGCCTTTTGTGTCCAGCTGCTTTCACTTAGCATACCGTTCTCACTGTGGCTCACTCACATGATAGCATGCACCAGCACTGGAACCTTCCACTGTAGGGATGGAGTACGCGATGTGCTCCCGCTCATGAGCTGATGGCCATTTGGGTAATTTTCACCTTCTGGCTGTTGTGACTGGCGCTGCGGTGAACATTCCTGTCCACAGTTCTGTTTGAACACCTGCTTTCAGTTCTTCTGGGTATGTATCTAGGAGCGGAATTGCCAGGCCATATGGCATTTCTATGTTTAACTTACTGAGGAAGCGCCCAACTGATTTCCACAGTGGCCCTGCCATTTTGCCCTCCCAACAACAGGGTATGAAGGTCCCACTTTCTCCACATCCTCACCAAAACTGGTTATTTTCCTGTTGCTTTGCTGATAATAGCCATCCTAGTGGGTGGAAAGTGGTATCTCATGGTTTTCATTTGTGTTTCCCTAATGGCTAATAATGTTGAGCATCTTCTCATGTGTCTCTTGGCCATGTGTACATCTGCCTTGGAGGAAACAGATGTACTTTCAAGTCCTTCGCCCATTTCCTAAAACTGGGTTGCTTGTCTTTCTGTTGTGAGAGTTCTTTATGTGTGCTGGAAAATAGGCCACTCTCAGATACATGACTTGCAAATGTTTCTCCCACCCATCCCATAGGTTGTCCTTTCACTTGCTAGATAGAGTCCTTTGATGCACAAAAGTTTTTCATTGGGATGGCATACGATCTCTCTTTTTTCTCTGTCTTTCGTGGCCGTGCTTTTGCTCTCATGTTTTGTAACCGTTGCCCAATCCAAGGTCATGGGGACTTGCATCTGTGTGTTATTCCAAGAGTTTTATAGTTTCCGTCTTTACCTTTCAGTCTGTGATCCATCAGAGTTAATATCTGTACATGGTGTGAGATCGGGGTCCATATTCATCCCTATGTGTGTGGATATCCAGTTGTCCCAGCAGTTTTTATTGAAGAGATTTTTCATTCAGCCATTGAATAGCGTTGGCACCCTTATAGAAAATCAGCTATTTATTGATACATGGGCTTATTTCTGACTCCAAATTCTAAAACATTGGCCCACAATCGGTATTCCAGTGCCACACTTTTTAGGACAGCTTTGCAGTAAGCATTGAAATTGGGAAGTGAGAGTCCTCCAACTTTGTTCTTCATTTTTGAGATTGTTTTGGCTGTCTGCGTCCCTTGCATTTCCACGTGAATTTCAGGATCACCTTGCCGAATTTTACAAAGAAGCCAGGGTAGATTGTAACAGGCATGGCACTGAATCTATGTATTGCCTTGGGGATTACGGTCACCTTAACGATGTTAAATGTTCAATGTACTAGCGTGGGATGACTTTCCATTTATTTCAGTCCTTTTAAATTTCCCTCAGCAATGTTTGGCAGTTTTCAGGGTACAAGTCTTACATGTCTTTCGTTAAACTTATCCCTCGGTATTTTATTCTTTTGGATGATATTGTGAAAGGAATTATTTTCTTGGCCTCATTTTTTGGATTGTTGCATGCTAGCGTATAGAAATACAACTGATGGTTGCCCATTGATCTGGGATCCTGCAACTCTGCTGAACTCTTACTGCATATTTGAATAGGTTGCTGTGTTTCTGGTGTGTTCTTTAGTGTTGTATAGGTGTATACACACACACACGCACATTTATATACATGAACATGTCATCTATGAACAGAGATTGTTTTACTTGTTCCTTTTCCATTGGGATGCCTTTTATTTATTTGCCCTGCCTATTTGGCCTGACTAGAACGTTGAGTACAATGTTGCATAGAAGTGTCAAGAACAACACTCTTGTCTTCTTCCCGATGCTGGGGGCAAAGCACCCAGTCTTTCACCATTATGAATGATGTTATCTGTGGGTTTTTCATAGATGCTCTTCATCAGGTTGAAGAAGTTCCCTTCTATTCCTATTTTGTTGAGTTTATTTTCATGAAACAGTGTTGGATTTTGTCAGATGCTTCCCTTCTCCCTACATCTATGAGTTGATCATGAGGTCCCCCATCTCCCTGCATTCTATTAATATAGTGTATTACATTAATTGATTTTCATATGTTATACTCATAGTCACAGTGTATAGTGAGTGGTCCATGAATTTTTTGTTGAAAGCATAGGTAGGGTCAGGGAAGCTGCTTGAGGGTAAGTGTGTGTGTGAGTGTGTGTGTGTGTGTGTGTGTAGGGATCTGTAGCCTGATGAAAGGCTAAGGCATTGAGGGGAACCTGCACTTATTTTACTGAGGCTGGAGAGTAGGGTGCCGATGGGGGACTGGTGGTTGATGTGGCTGGAGGAGGGGCTGGCAGAAGCCAAGACTTGGAGGTTCTGGTAAGCTATGCTCAGGTTTTGGAATACCTTGTAGGCTATTGTGAGCCCACTAAGGCCATTAAGCTCTGGAGTGGCATGGCCTGATTTGTTTCCATTGAGGTTATTCTGGCAGCTGTGTGGAGATAGAATAGAGAGGATTGAGACTGTAGTTAGAAATTTGCTGCAGTAACTTAATCAACAAATTATAGATATTTTCACTAACATGATGGCATTGGTAAATAATACCAGGGGACAAATTGAAAAGCAATTTCAGTAGTAAAATGGTGCACTATAGTTGTGTGGTACATATTTCTGATACTGTTGACCCTTGCCGGAAACTCGGTGATTCATTTATCTATTCCTTCAACAAATTCTTTTTTAAATTTATTTGTTTTTTTTATTGTTGTTCTAGTACAGTTGTCTCCATTTTCACCTCACCACGCCCCTCACCCCCCTCAAACCTACCCCCTTTGGCTTTGTCCATATGTCCTTTATACATGTTCCTTGATGGCCCTTCCCCTAATATCCCCCATTATCCTTCTCTCCCCTCCCCTCTGGTTACTGTCTGTTTGTTCTCTGTTTCAGTGTCTCTGGTTTTATTTTGCTTGCTTGTTTGTTTTGTCCTTCAAGAAATCTTTATTGAATGCCAAGTATATGTCTCGGACTGTGGTATGCATTGATGAAATACCAATGAGCAATATAGATGAGGCTCCTACATGTAGTCTGATGGAAGATATAGGTAATGAACCTGAGAATTATTTCACTCATATATGGCATCTAATGAACAAACTGAAGTAGTAAGAAAAATAGAGACAGACTCATAGAGAGCAGGGTGACAGCTCTGCAGGGTAGGTCTGGGGGTGGTGAAGGGATTGAGTAAAAAAAGAAAAAAACAAGAAATCATGGACATGGACAACAGTGTGGTGATTGTAGGGTGGGGGTGGAGGTGGAGGTGGAAGCAGGTATGGGGGGAATAAATGGTGATGGAAGAAAAATAAACTATATAAAAAACCCACTATATTGTGATAATTGCAATTAGAAGGAATGTTGAAGTTGCTATAGGAACATGTAGGAATAACTTACACAGAGTTTTGTGTTTGGGACATATTCCTGGAGAAATTGGTGTCCAAGCTGAAACTTGAAGAACAAATATAGGTTAGCCATCTGAAAAAGTAGGGCATTAGTGGGGAAGGGTGAGGAAAGCTCAGGATCACTCCCTGAGTGCAGGGTGAGACAACTACTGGAGATATGGGCTGAAGGAGAAGGTTTAAGTACTGGTGGGAATGTGAGTTCAGTGTGGAGTATGTGAGATCTGACATGCCTGCGGGATATCCAGATGGAGATGAAGGATAAATGGTGTGGGAGTTCCAGAGTGAGGTCAGGGCTGGAGATATAGATTTGGGAGTCATCAGGATAATTCTTGAGGACATGGATGTAGTAAGATCATGCAGGGAGAGTGTATAGAGGGAACAAAGAAGGAGACCAAGGACAACTTCTTTTAAGGGTCAGGTAAAAGAAGAAAATTCTTGGAAGAAAACTGGAGGAGTGTCTGCACAGAAAATAGGAGAGCGTTGCAAGAGAATCAAACCAGAAAGAGAAAAGAGTGATGGGTCAGAAAAAGACAGATTTCCCTTTGATTCTTTCTCATATTTTCCATCTGGTTTTTCATTTTGTTTAATCATAGTTAAGTTTCCTGACTGATAATTTCAACACCTGTGTCATATGTGAGTCTAGTTCTGATGGTACTTTGTCTGTTAAAATTGTGTTATTTTTTGCCTTTTAGCATGTTTTTAAATTTTGTTGTTGTTGAAGGCCAGACATGTATAGAACTTTAGGGTGAATATTTATATCAGTCTGGACAAGAGATGGGCTGTGTCTGATGTTTGTCTCTATGTGTCCTGGAGGCAGGAATTTTCTCTAGTGATCTTGTTTTTGTCTCTCCTCTTGGTCTTGGACCTTCCCTTTGTGCTGCACCTCACAGACAGTCTGCTTCTTGCAGCTCTCCCAGGTGTAATCCACTTTTATTTTAACTGAAGGCTTATTAGGTGGTTGTAATGTGTGAGGGAGGAGGATGTTTTCTAATTTTGGATTAAATTTCAGTCTTTGGACTCTACAGTGGGTCTGTGCCTTGGGAGTGTGGTCTTCACAATTGTTTTTGTCCTTTTCTAGGGTGTTGTGGTTTAAACTGTATGCCCCAAAAAGATATATTGAAATCCTCACTCCTAGTACCTGTGAGTAAGACCTTATTTGGAAATAGGATTTTTGAAGGTAACCAAGACGAGATCATACTGAAGTAGGGTGGCCCTAAATCTAACAATTGATGTCCTTATAAGGAAAGAGAGAGTTGGAGACAGGGAAGAAGGCCATGTGATGATGGAGACAGAGTGGAGTGATGTTGCCATAGGCCAAGAAACACAAAGGATTGTTGGCAACCACCAGAATCTGGAAGAGGCAAGGAAGAGTTCCCTCTTAGAGTCTTTGGAGGGGGCATGGCCCTGTCCATGCCTTTATTTCAGACTTCTAGTCTCCATAACTGTGAAAGAATAAATTTATGTATTTTTAAGCCAACTAGTCTGTGATAATTTTTTATGGCAGTGTTATAAAACTAACACACAGGGGTAAAGCTTTTTTCCCCTCTGCCACCTAATACCTTTCCTGGCTGAAGCATTTTCAGTCTATGCCTTTGAAACCTTATCCCTTGTACAATGAGGCTTTCTTTTCTTTCTTATTTTTTCTTACATGAGGCACGGAGAGAGAGAGAGGGGCTGGAGCAGAGCAGTGTTCCTTTCCCTAGCTGGGATACATTTTACTGTTGCCCTAATTATTTTCATCTTTCTTGAAACCTGTAGGATAACCTCAGAAATAAATGACTAGAGGTCCTTACAACTCCATAGAAAGTATTTTCAGTCCACATAAAAGTATCTGTTATTGCAAAACAATGTGAATATATTTAATACTACTGAAGTGTACATTTAAAATGGTTAAGATGTTAAATTTTATGTTGTTTGTTAATCCCAATAAAAAATAAAGTATTTGTCTCCACACATCTTACCAAAATGATCTTCATGTTGTTGCCAAGCACAATTCAGAGAGTTTAAGATTGTATGGTGTCAGTGGATGGTTAATGGAAATAAACTTTTCAAGTTGGGCTGTTGGAGGGACCAATGTATGATTCTTCCCCTCAGCAGGCCCTAGAGGTAGGTAGGACAATCTGTGGCACATCCTAAGAAATTCAATAATAAGAAGAGAGAGTTAGTAACAATATAAAACAACTTTTATAAGGCAAATGGAATAACACTACATAAAACTCTGTGTAAAAGAATAGATTTAATTAACTACATATGATTAAATAAACAAGAAATTATGGACAGCAAAGCACAAGTAGTCTATAACCATTGCTTCTTTTTTTTTTTATTGTTGATCAGTTACAGTTGTTTCACCTTTTCCCCCATTGCTCTCCCCTACCCTAGGCCCTCCCACAGCCAATCCTCCCCATTGTCAGTGCTTATGAGTCCTCTATTTGTGTTCCTTTGCTTGCCCCTTCCTCTTCTTTACCCCGTTATCCTCCTCCCCTCTGGTCACTGTCAGTTTGTTCTTTATTTCCAAGCCTCTGGTTCTATTTTGCTCATTTGTTTGTTTTGTTGATTAGGTTCCTTATAGGTGCAATCATATGGTATTTGTCTGTCATGGCCTGGCTTATTTCACTTAGTATAATATTCTCCAGATCCATCCATGATGTCATGAAGGGTAGGAGCTCCTTATTTCTTTCTGCTGTGTGGTATTCCATTGTGAAAATGTACGATCGTTTTATGATCCACTCATTTACTGATGGGCACTTAGGTTGCTTCCAGCACGTGGCTATTGTAAATTGTGCTGCTGTGAACATTGGGGTGCATAGGTTCTTTTGAATTGGTGTTTCAGGATTCTTAGGGTATAATCCCAGCAGTGGAATTGCTGGGTCAAAAGGCATTTCGATTTTTAGTTTTCTGAGGAAATCACATACTGTTTTGCACAGTGGCTGCACCAGTCTGCATTCCTACCAGCAGTGCACTAGGGTTCCCTTTTCTCCACAACCTTGCCAGCACTTGTTTTTTGTTGATTTGTTTATGATGGCCATTCTGACCAGTGTGAAGTGGTATCTGACAGTGTTTCTTTTAAAATATATTTATTGATTATGCTATTACAGTTGTCCCATTTACCCCCCTTCATTCCACTCCATCCTGCCCACCCCCTCCCTCCCACATTCCCTCCCTATAGTTCATGTCCCTGGGTCATACTTATAAGTTCTTTGGCTTCTACATTTCCTATACTATTCTCATCCTCCCCCTGTCTATTTTATACCTACCATTTATGCTACTGACTTTCTGTACCTTTCCCCACTCTCTCCCCCTCCCACTCCCCTGTTGATAACCCTCCCTGTGGTCTCCATTTCTGTGGTTCTCTTCCTGTTCCCCCACTCCCTTGTTGATAACCCTCCCTGTGGTCTCCATTTCTGTGGTTCTCTTCCTGTTCTAGTTGTTTGCTTAGTTTGCTTTTGTTTTTGTTTTAGGTGTGGTTGTTGATAACTGAGTTTACTGTCATTTTTACTGTTCATATTTTTTATCTTCTTTTTCTTAGATAAATCCCTTTATCATTTCATATAGTAAAGGCTTGGTGATGATGAACTCCTTTAACTTGACCTTATCTGAGAAGCACTTTATCTGCCCTTCCATTCTAAATGATAGCTTTGCTGGATAGAATCATCTTGGATGTAGGTCCTTGCCTTTCATGATTTGGAATACTTCTTTCCAGCCCCTTCTTGCCTGTAAGGTCTTTTTTGAGAAATCAGCTGACAGTCTTATGGGAACTCCTTTGTAGGTAACTGTGTCCTTTTCTCTTGCTGCTTCTAAGATTCTCTCCTTCTGCTTAATCTTAGGTAATGTAATTATGATGTGCCTTGGTGTGTTCCTCCTTGGGTCCAGCTTCTTTGGGACTCTCTCAGCTTCCTGGACTTCCTGGGAGTCTATTTCCTTTGCCAGATGGGGGAAGTTTTCCTTCATTATTTGTTCAAATAAGTTTTCAATTTTTTGTTCTTCCTCTTCTCCTTCTGGCACCCCTATAATTCAGATGTTGGAACGTTTCAAGATGTCCTGGAGATTCCTAAGCCTCTCCTCATTTTTTTTGGATTCTTGTTTCTTCATTCTTTTCTGGTTGGATGTTTCTTTCTTCCTTCTGGTCCACACCGTTGATTTGAGTCCCAGTTTCCTTCGCCTCACTATTGGTTCCCTGTACATTTTCCTTTGTCTCTCTTAGCATAGCCTTATATTTTTTCATCTAATTTGCAACCAAATTGAACCAATTCTGTGAGCTTCCTATCAGATGCACAGTGTTTTGAACTGTGCATCTGATAGGTTGGCTATCTCTTCGTTGCTTAGTTGTATTTTGGGGGGGATTTTGATCTGTTCTTTCATTTGGGCCATTTTTTTTTTTGTCTTGGTGCTTCTGTTATTTAAAGGGGTGGAGCCTTAGGTGTTCACCGGGGTGGGGTAACGCTGGTCGCTGTGCTGTGACGCTGCGCTGTGATGCTGTACATGGGGGAGGGGCCGAGAGGGAGCAATGGTGCCCGCTCCACTCTCTGCCGGATTTCAGTCACTCCCTCTGCTACCCACAATCAAATTGGGCCCCTCTGGTGCTGATTCCTGAGTGGGTGGGCTTGTGCATGCTCTAGGCCCCTGTGGGTCTCTCCAACGAACTATCCTGTGAGGCTGGGAGTTTCTCCTGCTGCCGCCTCAACCCCCACGGGTGTTTTCAATCAGAGGTTTGAGGCTTTATCTCCCCGTGCTGGAGCCCTGGGTTGCGTGGTCTGCTTCGCTCCCCTGCCGTTCCTCCTGGTTTATCTATGCACAAATGTGGGGCTGCAGGGTCTGCCAGCCACCACCTTGTGGGGTCTGCTAGCTGCAGCCTGGCCTGCCCTATTCCACAGTCCGCCACCTCACTGGGTCCGCCAGCTGCTGCCTTGTTGCGAGTCCTATCCACCCCAGCTGCCCATCTCCGCCTCTCCTACCGGTCTAGATGAATGTTTCTTCTTTATCTCCTTGGTTATTGGACTTCCATGCAGTTTGATTTTCTGTCAGTTCTGGTTGTTTTTTGTTTTTAAATTGTTGTTGTCCTTCTTTTGGTTTTGCAATGAGGCGCAGTGTGTCTACCTATGCCTCCATCTTGGCTGGAAGCCCAATTTTTTGATAGTGGTTTTTATTTGCATCTCTCCAATGGCTAGTGATGCTGGGCATCCTTTCATATGTCTCTAGGCCTTCTGTATGTCCTCCTTGGAGAAGTCTCTTCAGGTCCTGTGCCCATTTTTTCATTGGGTTGTTTGTCTTCCGGAGTGGAATCATGTGAGTTCTTATATATTTTGGAGATCAAACCCTTGTCCAAGGTCTCAGTGGCAAATATGTTTTCCCATACCATTAGTTCCCTTTCCACTTTTTTTCATGTTTTCTTTAGCTATGCTGAAGCTTTTTAGTTTGATATAGTCCCACTTGTTTATTCTTTCTTTTATAATCCTTGCCCTAGAGGATGAATCAGTGAAAATATTGCTGCATGGGATATCTGAGATTTTCCTTGCTATGTTTTCCTCCAGGAATTTTATAGTGTCGCAACTTATATTTAAGTCTTTTATCCATCTTGAGTTTATTTTTGTGTATGGTACAAGTTTATAACCATTACTTCTATTATATTGATAAGCCATTCTTATTTTATGCCTTGCAATATTGCTTCTATCCCACTAACTGAAGTGATTCTTTTAACTAATTAAATTTTTAATTTTTATTGAATTTATCAATATTTGGGTGAAATTTGTTAATAAAATTACATAGGTTTCAGGTAGGTGTACAATTGTATAATACATCATCTGTATATTGTATTGTGTGTTCACCTCCCCAAGTCAAGTCTCCTTCCATCAGTATTTATACCCCCTTTACCTTCTTCTACCTGGCCTCATCCCTCTTTCCCTCTGGTAATTACTATGCTGTTGTCTGTGCCTATGAAGTAAACTAAGTAAATAAACAAACAAGGAAAACTGAAGTAGTTCTTTTAAAATTTACTAATTTTAACCTTCCCATCACATATAAGCATTGGTTTTCAGGTTTCATCCTTCAGTGCCTCTTCACATGGAACAATATTGATTGCTCTTACCCTGATTCCTTGGAACTTTCTTTTCCACTGATTATGTGTATTTGTGGGCAAAATACTTAAACTTTTTTTTTAAATTTTTATTGTTATTCAATTACAGTTGTATGCATTTTCTCCCCATCCCTCCACCCCACCCCAGGCGAACCCACCTCCCTCCTCCACCTCCCCCCTCCCCCCGGTTTTGTCTATGTGTCCTTTATAGTAGTACCTGTAATCCCCTCTTCCCACTGTCCCCGCCCGCCCCCCCGCCCTGGCTATTGTTAGATTGTTCTTAACTTCAATGTCTCTGATTATATTTTGTTTGCTTTTTTCTTTTGTTGATTATGTTCCAGTTAAAGGTGAGATCATATGGTATTTGTCTCTCACCATCTGGCTTATTTCACTTAGCATAATGCTCTCCAGTTTCATCCATGCTGTTGCAAAGGATATAAGCTCCTTCTTTCTCTCTGCTGCGTAGAATTCCACTGTGTAAATATACCATAGTTTTTGGATCCACTCGTTTGCTGATGGGCACTTAGGTTACTTCCAATACTTGGCTATTGTAAATTGTGCTGCTATGAACATTGGGGTGCACAGGTTCTTTTGGATTGGTGTTTCAGGGTTCTTAGGGTATAATCCCAGCAGCAGAATTGCTGGGTCAAAGGGCAGTTCCATTTTTAGTTTTCTGAGGAAATTCCATACTGTTTTCCACAGTGGCTTCATTCTGCCACTTCATTCTGGCCTCAGTCTGCATTCCCACCAACAGTGCACTAGGGTTCCCTTTTCTCCGCATCCTCTCCAACATTTGTTTGTGGATTTGTTTATGTTGGCCACTCTGACTGGTGTGAGATGGTACCTCATTGTGGTTTTAATTTGCATCTCTCTGATGGCTAGTGATGCTGAGCATCTTTTCATATGTCTCTGGGCCCTCTGTATGTCTTCCTTGGAGAAGTGTCTGTTCAAGTCCTTTGCCCATTTTTTAATTGGGTTGTTTGTCTTCCTGGAGTGGAGTCGAGTGAGTTCTTTATATATTTTGGATATCAGGCCCTTGTCTGAGATATCATTGGCAAATATGTTTTCCCATACTGTTGGTTCTCTTTGTAATTTGGCGCTGTTTTCTTTAGCCATGCAGAAGCTTTTTATTTTGATGAGGTCCCATTTGTTTATTCTTTCCTTTATGTCCCTTGCTTTAGGGGATGTGTCTGTGAGGATGTTGCTACGTGGAATGTCGGAGATTTTCCTGCCGATGTTTTTCTCAAGGACTTTTATGGTGTTATGACTTATATTTCAGTCTTTTATACATCTTGAGTTTATTTTCGTGTATGGCGTAAGTTGGTGATCGAGTTTCATTTTTTTGCATGTAGCTGTCCAGATCTCCCAACACCATCTGTTGAAGAGGCCGTTTTTGCTCCATTTTATGCTTCTGCCTCCTTTGTCAAATATTAATTGACCGTATAGACTTGAGTTTATTTCTGGGCTCTCTGTTCTGTTCCATTGGTCTATGTGCCTGTTTTTATGCCAGTACCAGGCTGTTTTGATGACACTGGCCTTGTAATACAGTTTGATATCAGGTATTGTGATCCCTCCTGCTTTGTTCTTCTTTCTCAAAATTGCTGCAGCTATTCGGGGTCGTTTATGGTTCCATATGAATTTCTGAAATGTTTGTTCTATATCTGTGAAATATGTCATGGGTACTCTAATAGGGATTGCATTGAATCTATAAATTGCTTTGGGTAGTATGGCCATTTTGATGATGTTAATTCTTCCAATCCATGAGCATGGTACATGCTTCCATTTGTTTGTGTCTTCCTTAATTTCTTTCTTCAGTGTTGTGTAGTTTTCTGAGTACAGGTCTATTACCTCCTTGGTTAGGTTTATTCCTAGGTACTTTATTTTTCTTGTTGCTATATCGAATGGGATTTTTTTCCTGATTTCTGTTTCTGCAGTTTCGTTGCTGGTGTACAGGAATGCCTGTGATTTCTGGGTATTGGCTCTGTATCCAGCTGTTTTGCCAAATTCATTTATTAGGTTGAGTAGTTTTTGAGTGGAGTCTATAGGGTTTTCCATGTACACTATCATGTTGTCTGCAAACAGTGACAGTTTCATTTCCTCCTTTCCAATTTGGATGCCTTTTATTGCTTTTTCTTGTCTGATTGCTGTGGCTAGGACTTCCAATACTATGTTGAATAGGAGTGGCGAGAGAGGGCATCCTTGTCTAGTTCCTGATCTTAGTGGGAAAGCTCTAAGTTTTTGTCCGTTTAGTGTGATGTTGGCTGTAGGTCTCTCATATATGGCCTTTATTATGTTGAGGACTGCTCCCTTTATTCCCACTTTGCTGAGTGTTTTTATCAGAAATGGGTGCTGTATCTTATCAAATGCTTTTTCCGCATCTATTGAGATGATCATGTGATTTTTGTCTTTGCTGTTGTTGATGTGATGTATTATGTTTATTGATTTGCGAATATTGTACCATCCTTGCATCCCTGGGATGAATCCCATTTGGTCATGGTGGATGATCTTTTTAATATATTGCTGGATGCGGTTTGCTAATATTTTGTTGAGAATTTTAGCGTCTATGTTCATCAGCGATATTGGCCTGAAATTTTCTTTCTTCGTTGTGTCTTTATCTGGTTTTGGGATTAGGATGATGTTGGCTTCATAAAAAGAGTTTGGGAGTCTTCCATCAGTTTGGATTTTTTCGAATAGTCTGTGAAGGATAGGGGTTAGTTCTTCCTTAAATGCTTTGTAGAAATCTCCTGTGAAACCATCTGGTCCAGGGCTTTTGTGTGATGGGAGTTCCTTGATGACTGCTTCAATTTCCTTTGCTGATATTGGTCTGTTCAGGTTTTCTGCTTCTTCTTCATTCAGTTTTGGAAGATTATATTTTTCTAGAAATGTGTCCATTTCATCTAGGTTTTCAAATTTCTTAGCATACAGTTCTTCATAGTAATTTCTTACGATCCTTTGTATTTCTGTGGTATCAGTTGTAATCTCTCCTCTTTCATTTCTAATTCTGTTTATTTGGATCCTCTCTCTTTTCTTCTTGATGATCCTACTTAAAGGCTTGTCAATTTTGTTTATCTTTTCAAAGAACCAGCTCCTGGATTCATTGATCCTTACAATTGTGCTTTTAGTCTCTATGTCATTTAGTTCTGCTCTGATCTTGGTTATTTCCTTCCTTCTGCTTGCTCTGGGCTGTCTTTGTTGTTGTTCCTCCAGTTCTTGTAGGCATAGGGTTAGGTTGTTTTTTTGGACTGTTTCTAACTTCTTAAGGTAGGCCTGTATTGCTATGAACTTCCCTCTCAGGACTGCCTTTGCTGTGTCCCATAGGTTTTGGGTTGTTGTGAGTTCATTTTCATTTGTTTCCAGGAAGTTTTTGATTTCTTCCCTAATCTCGTTCTTGACCCATTCATTGTTTAATAGCATGCTATTCAGTCTCCATGATTTTGAGTGTTTTGGGTTTTTACCCTTGGCGTTGGTTTCTAGTTTCAGACCCTTGTGGTCAGAGAAGATGCTTGATATGATTTCAATTTTCTTGAATTTGTTGAGGCTTGCTTTGTGTCCTATCATGTGGTCTATCTTTGAAAAAGTTCCATGGACACTTGAAAAGAACGTGTATTTTGCTTCTTTGGGATGAAAAGCTCTGTATATATCAGTTAAGTCCATTTCCTCTAAGGTATTGTTAAGTGACACAATATCTTTGTTGATCTTTTGTTTGGAAGACCTGTCCATTTTTGATAGTGGAGTGTTAAAATCCCCTACTATAATTGTGTTGCTGTCAATATCTTTCTTGAAATCCTCCAATATTTTCTTTATGTATTTGGGTGCTCCTATGTTGGGTGCATATATATTTACAATGTTTATGTCTTCTTGGTGGATTCTTCCTTTGAGTATTATGAAGTGACCTTCTGGGTCTCTCTTTATGGCCCTTCTTTGGAAGTCTATTTTGTCAGATATGAGTATTGCTACCCCTGCTTTTTTTTCCTGTCCGTTTGCTTGGAAAATTTGTTTCCAGCCCTTCACTTTCAGTCTGTGTAAGTCTTTTGTCCTGAGATGGGTCTCTTGTAGGCAGCATATGTGTGGGTCATGTTTTCTTATCCATTCAGCTGTTCTATGTCCTTTGATTGGAGCATTTAATCCATTTATGTTTAAGGTTATTATCGATAGGTAGTTATTCATTGCCATTTTTTCCTACCTGTGTTCCTCTGTCTTTCTCTTTTCCTTCCTTTCCTTAAAGCAGTCCCTTTAGCATCTCTTGCAGAGCTGGGTTGGTGGAGCTGTATTCTTTTAGACTTCTTTTGTCTGGGAAACTCTTTATTTGGCCTTCTATCTTGATTGAGAGCCTTGCTGGGTAAAGTAGTCTTGGTTGCAGGCCTCTGGTTCTCATTACTTGGAATATTTTTTGCCATTCTCTTCTGGCTTGGAGCGTTTCCATTGAGAAGTCAGTTGCTAACCTTATTGGGGCTCCCTTGTATGTTACTTCCTTTTTCCCCCTTGCTGCCTTTAAGATCCTCTCTTTGTCTTGGAAATTTGCCATTTTAATTGTGATGTGTCTTGCAGTGGGTCTCTTTGGGTTCCTCTTGCTTCGGACTGTCTGTGATTCCTGGATTTGGGTGACTTTTTCTCTCCTCAGATTAGGGAAATTTTCCATCATTACTTTTTCAAACAGGTTTTCTATCCCTTGCTCTTCTTCTTCTCCTTCTGGTATTCCTATTATACGGATATTGTTACGTTTCATGTTGTCCTGCATTTCCCTTATTGCCTCTTCATTCTTTCTGAGCCTCTTTTCCTTTTCTTGCTCCTTCTGGGTGTTTTTTTCTACTTTGTCCTCCAGCTCGCTGATCCGATCCTCTGCTTCATCAAGTCTGCTTTTCATTCCTTCTACTGTGTTCTTCAATTCAGAAATTGTATTGTTCATTTCCTCTTGGCCCTTGTTGATAGTTTCTATTTCCTTTTTCATGTTGATATAGTTTGCAGTGAGTTCATTGTAGTTTCCCTGTAGTTTCTGGTAGTTTTCTGTGAGCTCAGAGAGCTCAGTGAGCTCCTGATGACCATTGCTTTGAAGTCAGTATCTGATAGTTGACTTGCCTCTTTTTCAGTTAGCATTCTTTCTGAGGCTTCGTCCTTTCCTTTCCTTTGGGAATTGTTTCTTTGTCTTCCCATTGTTTGTGAGACTCTTCTTGTTAGCCTCTGCTTCTTAAATTGATGTATTCTGACTCCCTGGGTTTATGGTATGAACTTCTATAGTAGAATGCCAATGGGATTCAGTGGTGTTGTCTCCTTAATCTCCTGTGCTCACTGGTCTTGAGACATTGATGTTTCTTGCTCACGCTTTCTCCCTTCCTTCTCCTCTCTCTTCAATTGGCCTGCACTTGTGAGATATTTAAAAAGAACCTAGTCAGGGCATGACCACTGCGCTCAGGAACTGTGTAGATAGACACGAACAAGAATGACATTCATTTCCTTGATATTACCTTCCTTAATAGAGATGCCTCTCATTTTCAGGAAAGTGCTTCCCTCTAATGCACAACTAGCGATAGCTCTTGTTTCATTCAGGAGGCATGCACCTCACCTGCTCTGCAGGCCCTTCTGGACTGTCAGCATCCCCGTATTCCTCCAGCTTTACTGGGCTGCCATAGCAAGTCCGGGCAGGTGTGGCCCCATGGCATAAAATACTTAAACTTCTAGTGACTCCATTCCCTGTTTTGTAAAACGAGGATAATAATAATACCTATCTCATGGGTTTAATATGAAGACTAAAGTACTTAGACGTGTTTCTATCCCTTAGTAATTCTTATATATGTCAGCTGCTACATTATCATTATCATAATTATTATGGTTATTGTTAGAAATAAACTATATCTGTTGGTAAAAGCATCTTGATAAACCTGCTTAGAGTTGGCAACTCCCTGAGAGTCATTGTTTCAGAAAAATTAGTAAAACAATCTCATTTGTATAAGGCCTTAAAAGAAATTAATTTGTCCTGTGGGAAAAGAGAGGAAAAGACATGCAACTGCAGAGAAGCTGAATGGTGCTTGATGTGAACCTTCTCGATAAGCCCTTAATGTCACTAAACCCACAAAATGCTTCTTTTGATGGATGTGTGCATGTGTGTGTGGTATAAACTGATGTAGGATGAAACCAATCACATACCAAAGGCCATAATGAAAGACTACATTTGCTGATGGGTAAAGGAAGGTTCTAAAATAACAGGGCAAATCAAGAGGTAAAGTCAAATTTAATGAGATTTTATGGGTGGTGGCAAGCAGCATAGAGAGGCCTCTGCTGATATCTGGGTTACAATTATTTTCTCCACAGACTCTTGTTTCCCAAACTTCTACCTGTAGGTATTGTCTAAGATAGTGGCTATCAAACTGTGGTCCTTGCCTATTTTGATATGGCCCACAAGCTAACTGGATTTTATATTTTTAAAGAGTTGTAAATAAAAATAAAGAAAAATTTGAGACCAAGACTATATATGGCCTCCAAAGTCTACAATATTTGCTATCTGGCCATTTGAAGAAAAAAAAATCCAACCCTTGGTCTAATGCTCAATTCTTAATCAAATACTCTTCTCCCTTTACATGAGATTACTCCCCCCACCACAAAACTAGTCTTAAGCAAGTCTATTAATTAATTTCTTCATTATTTCACTGAACAAATACTATGTGAGCATGTGTATAATAGGTACTTTCTTAAGTACTGGGAACAGAGGCATAAATAAGTCAGCAGTCCCAGCCACCGTTCAAGAAGCTCACAATCTACTGGGGAAAAGAAAAATATAGGGTGATAACCAATATTATCTATGATAATTATAAGCACAGAGTCCAGTGAAAAAAATGTAAGGGAAAAAGCAGTTTATTATGCCTGGGAAAACAGTGGACTCCATGCTGTTTTGGTGGTGATGAGTTCCTTTAGCATTTTCTTGTCTAGGAAACTCTTTATTTGCCCTTAAATTCTAAATGATAGCTTTGCTAGGTAATCTTGGTTATAGGTACTTGGTTTTCAACACTTGAAATATTTCTTGCCAATCCCTTCTGACCTACAACATTTCTGTTGAGAAATAAGCTGGCAGTCTTATGGGAGCTCTCCTGTAGATAACTAATTGCCTTTCTCTTGCTGCTTTTAAGATCCTATCTCTGTCTTTAACCATTTGCATTTTAATTATTTTGTGCCTTGGTGTGGCACTCTTTGGGTTGATCTTGTTTGGAACTCTTTGCACTTCCTGGACTTGTATGTCTATTCCCTTTACCAGGTTAGGGAACTTTTACATCATTATTTTTAAAAATTATTTTAAAAATATGTATTTTTAGAGAGGAAGGGAGGAGGAGAGGGAGAAAAACATCAATGTGTGGTTGCCTCTAGCACACCCCCCACCAAGGACCTGGCCTGCAACCCAGGCATGTGCCCTGACTGGGAACTGAACCAGTGACCCTCTGGTTCTCCTCTTTTTTTTTTGAATTCTTATTTCTTCATTCTGTTCCAGTTAGATGTTTATTTCTTCCTTTTGTTCCAAATCGTTGATTTGATTCCTGGGTTCCCTCCCTTCATTGTTGGTTCCCTGTATATTTTCCTTTATTTCACTTTGTATAGCCTTCTTTTCAACCTTCATTTTGTGACTGAGCTCAATCAATTCTGTGAGCATCCTGATTACTAGTGTTTTGGACTCTGCATCAGATAGGTTGTTTATCTCCCTGTTGCTTAGCTCCTTTTCTGTAGTTTTAATCTGTTTTTTTCATTTGTGCCATATTTGTGTCTCAGTGCACCTGTTATGTTGTAAGGGGGCGGAGCCTTATGTATTCACCAGGGTGGGGCAACCCTCTTTGCTACATTGTGGTGCTGTCTGTAGGGGAGGGGTCAGAGAGGGAACAATGATGCTCCCTGGCTCTGCTCTAGCCCCACTTTCCAACAAACTCTCCTGTGGGACTGGGAGTTTCTCCCACCATGGCAACCCCTACAGTATTTTACAGCTAGAGATTTTGAGTTTTTAGTTCCCCGGTCAGCCAGGCCTGCCTTGCCCACCCAGTCTGCAGCCTTGCCATGGGTTCTCTCCACCTCGTTGCCCGTCTCTGCCCTTCCTACTGGTATGGATGAATTTTTTTTTAAAGTCCTTGGTTGTTGGAGTTCCATGCAGTTTGACTTTCTGGAAGTTCTGGTTGATTATTGTTTTAAAATTGGTTGTTATCCTTCTTTTGGTTATGCAAGGAAGCAAAATGTTTCTACCTATACCTCCATCTTGGCCTGAACCTTCATAGTCTCTTTAAATCTGGTAAGATGTTTCCTCCGAATCTTTACTTCAGTAATAAAAATATTGACTAGGTCAAACTAAAGGTAAGGTTTGAAACAGCCATCAAAAACTTTCCCTTTGCCTATGGTCTGTTAATTATCACTCTTTGAGTATGATAGCTTAATTAATATATAATTGTATTAATTATCTAACCCATCAATATGTGTTCATAATTCTTGTTCATAAGTGTGTCATATAAGACTTGTTAAATCCTGATGAAATTTCAGTCATTCATTCATTAAACGTATATCTTATGTCTCCCATATTTCCATAAACTACCTCTAATGATCTTGTCAGAAATAAAAATTAGATTTGTGTGGAATGTCCTTGTTGATAGCTTTGTAAATTTCTAAGTACTCATTCAGAAATTCTTCGTTCTTTTTCATTGTTATAAGTAGTAATGTATTTACATGAATTCAGTCCTTTTTTTCAGCTTTAAAACTTCTGTACCTTAGTTGTAACCAATGATTTTTATCATGTAAACTATCAATCAAGGTAAGGATAAACTAAAGGCATTTCTCTTTTATTATTGAGGTGACCTTGGTTTATAACATAATATGTTTCAAGTGTACAATGTTATAATTTGACATGTGTATACCCTATAGTGTGCTCACCACCAGAAGTATAGTTTCCATCTATCATCATATATTTGACTCCTTTTACCCATTTTCCCTATTTACCCCCTCCCCTTTGGTACCCACCAATCTGTTGGCCATATCTATGAGTTTGTTTTTATTGTTTATTTTTTGTTGTTGTATATGCTACATATCAGTGAAATCATTTGATTTTTGTCCTTTTCTGTCTGATTTATTTCACTTAGCATAATACCCTCAAGGTCCACCCTTGTTGTCCCAAATAACAATGTTTCATCTTTTTTATTCCTTTGATCATTGAAATTAGTTAAACAATATCATGAGTTATAAGTTATCTATGCCAGGACACATATACTTTTTTCTTTCTGAGAAGAGAGTTAAAATATTGTTCTTAAAGATTTTATTTATTTATTTATTTTTAGGGAGGGAGAAAGAGAGGGAGAGAAACATCAGTGTGTGGATGCTTCTCATGCACACCCTATTGGGGACCTGGTCCACAACCCAGGCACGTACTCCCACTGGGAATCAAACCAGTGACCCTTTGGTTTGCAGGCCGGCACTGAATCCACTGAACCATACCAGCCAGGGCCAAAATATTGTTCTTGTTGGCCTTGTTCGTAAGTATCTATACAAGGCATAGGTAATTTGTGGCCTTAGTTTTCCAAATACTAATCCTTTATGGACATGCCACCTGTTATAGCCATCCTTATTTTCCATATTTTATATGTTGTCCTTTTAAAAAATGGAACTCTGAGCTCACTGTAAAACTTCTTATGTAGCTCCATGGTGTCCCTCATTTCTCCTTTAATAACATAATTTGTTGTTTCATAGTCAAAATTATGTTTTTGAGAGCTTCCAAACATAAGAGTCTAAAGCCATCTTGATGCAAATTGAGGCCCAAACAAGTATCAATCACAATAACAAACTTTTGGAGTCCAGCCATAGCTAGAAATTCTAGTCAGAGTAGGCCATTACATAATAGGTCCATCTGAATCTTTTCATGGTTATTACTAAGGAAGAAGCATTACCTCTTGAAAGGCTTAAAGCCAAGAGTCCATTTAGCTCCTGTCATTTTTTCCTTCCAAATGTCTCTCAGATTTGTCCTTCTCTTTCCCTTTCTATAGATGCCTTCATCACTTCACACCTGGACTACTGCCATAGACTAGATGGTTTCTTTGCCTCCAGCCCATCCATATTCTTATCCACTTTCCATACTATTGCCAGATTAATCTTCTTAAAACACTTTCATCATGTCACTCTCCTACCTGAGACCTAGCTCTAATGTCACCTTCTTTGTAAAATGCTCATAACTCCCCTAAGAAGAGTTAGTAGCTGCCTACTCAGTGTTTTCACAGCTCTTAGTGCATACTCTTATTAGCGGACTTACAACATATATAATAACTAGTTGTTCATTTTTCTCTCCCCATGTCTTGAGTTTCTTGAGGGCAGGCGCAAGAATTAAGTCATTTCTTTACAATGGCATGCAAGGCTTTACATAATTAGCCTCATTGATCTTGCCCCACTGTATCAAGGCCTTCTCATATGTGGTTTCCTCTGCTACCATGTTGTCCTTCTCATTCTTCCTATTCAGTTTTCAGGGTTCAGATTAAATATAAATTGATTGAAGAAACTTTCCCTGATAACCTTATTAACTACTTAGCTAGTTAATTAATTCATTTAAGAAATATTTATTAGGTGCCAACTTTCTGCCAGAGCACTAATTTAGGCCCTTGGGATATATCAGTGAACAAAATAGACAACAATTCCTATTTTCATGTTTATCTTCTAGTGGGAAACAGGTAGGCAATTAAAGATAAACATAATAAAAATAAAATTATATAGTATATTAGAAAGCAATAAGAGCTGTGAAAAAAAAAACAGCAAGATAAAGGGGTGTGCTGTAAGTAGCAAGACTTTTAAACATGGTGGTCAGGGTAGACGTCATTGAGAAATATAACATTTGACTAAAGAGGTACTTTGTCATGAAGATACCTGGTTTAAAGTAGGACAGTGTAAAGGTGCTAGGCTGAGATTGTATCTGTTGTGGCCAAAGAACAGCAGTGTGGCTGAAGCTGAGTAATCAAGGGGTAAACTAATAGGAGATGATGTTAGAAAGGTGGGGGCAGGTAGAGCAGATCACATAGGGCCTTCTATGCTAAAACAAACAAACAAAAAAACTTAGGTTTTTACTCTATTAGAAATGACAAGCTGAGATCCAAGGTGGCAATAGAGTGTGTGGAAGTTACTCTCACCACCTCCGAGGACCAAATTGAAATTAAAACTAATATATAGAATAATCAACCTGAAACTAAAATATAGAACAATCAAACTGAATAACTGAAGACTAGCTGAACAGAAGTCTTATAACCAATGATTTAAAGAAGAAGCCACATTGAGACTGGTGGGAAGGATGGAGATGTAAAAAGGGCTGGTCCTGCACCCACATGCAGTAGCTGAGAATCCGAAGGGATAGTTCAGCTGCAAAGGTTCCTTTTGAGGAGCAATGGGTCTCAACCCCACACTGGAGTCTCCAGCCCAGAGTACCACAACTGAGAAATGGAGTCCATATAAAATCTGGCTGCGAAAATTAGCGGGGAGTCTGTCCGCCAGGGAGAGATAGGAGTCTGCCGGAAACCCAGGTGCCCTCTTAAAGGGCCACCATACAAAATCTCGTTGACAGCCACTCACCCTAGGCTTCAGCAGAGGGAAAGTGGCTCAGAGTGGAGGGAAGTTATGTGAGAAGAGTCTGGCTTATGTGGCTTTGGGGGGAGCTGAAGGGCCAGCTACCAGGGTCACTGGGCTGAGTCCCTCACCCACACCAAAGATGCCATCTTTCTTGGGTCCAGCACTTCCCTCCAAATGGCATCAGTCTGAGGGAACATGACTCCACCTTTCTGACTCGTCGTGGACCCATTCTGCAGAGCGTACCCTGGAAAGGAGTCAGCTACCTGGACCCAGGGAGTGGAGGTCTGGATTGACTCAGAGGGTGTCAGACACTGAGTTATGTGACTATGGGAAGGGGACCATGCCCCCAACCTTCTACAAGCCTTACCAGAACCACTCCTTTACAGGACATCTACTATTCCTACCCTCCCAACTTCTGGTGGCCCTATCCTGCCAAGCTCCAACTCTCCAGGAGTTCTGGGCAGAATCTTAGAAAAACTGACTTGTACGGTTCCAGGACAGGGGCCATTTTTCCTTTGCATGCTCGACCTGTGCAGAGCCCTCCCTTCATATGGCCAAATCTTGGTCTGTTTGGGCCAGATAAATGCTGCTGGCCCCATCTTGATAACTCCCTGAAATCCCATCCCATCACAAGCAACTGTGTTCACCTGGGGGTAACAGCTAGTCTTTGTGTACCTGGGGAATTTTGCTGAATGGTCTCAGACCCAGCACTGGCATTAAGATTGAATGTGTATCATTCTGGTGAACACCACTTGCTCCTACCTGGTGACTCACTGAGAACCTACCTTACACATCTGGAGTACCCAGAGAGGCTTTTTCAGTGAATGAGCCTAACAGGCAGCTGGCAGGTGGAGGCAAGTGAAGGAAGGAAGATCTTGGGGTGCCTTAGGCCTTTTTCTGACCTGCCCCTTGTCTCTGGGCTGGTGCAAGCTGACCTTGGTATGGCACAGGCCCTTCCTATATACACCAAGGACCATCAGAGGCAGCCAAAAACTGTGGATCAATTTGTAGCTCCAAACAGGTTGCCCAGGGCCAGTCACAGACAGTGCATGGCCTGCACTATAGTACCTCCCAAGAGGCCCCAGAACCACCAGAAACAGTGGTGAGCTTCAGACATCAGAACAGCATCCAATTAGCTCCTAAAGCAGCAAATCCAAAAGGAGACCTTGGTAGGCACCAGACCCTGCTGTGGTGAATTCCTCTTCATGTGGTCAGCACTTGCCAGCAGATTGTACACTGTGGTCAAATTCAGTCCTCAGTCAGCCAGCCTGAAGGTTGACTCCACACATAAATGTAGCAATCAAGATTCAACTACAACAGGAGAGCTCACATAACCAAATACGAGGGACAATCCTAGAGTACCCAGCTCAGCTTTCAAGGAGACTGTGACCCTGGTCCCACAGGACACCTACTACATAAGGCTACCCTACCAAACCTGGGAGATGTAGAAGATCTACCTAATACACAGAAACAACTGCATAGAGGCCACCAAAATGGGGAGGCAAAGAAACATGCCCAAAATGAAATAAGAGAAATCTCCCCCCCCAAAACAAACAAAAAACAACCCTAAATAATATGGAGGCAAGCAAATTACGACATATAGGGTTCAAAACAATGGTCATAAGGATGCTCAAGAAACTTAATGAGAAATTTTACAGCATAAAAAGGACATACAAACCATAAAAAAGAAACACTCAGAAATGAAGAATACAATATCCAAAATGAAAAATATACCAGAAGGAATAAATACCAGGTTAGATGAAGCAGGGGACTGAATCAGTGATTAGGAAGACAAGGTAGCAGAAAATACACAATCAGAGCAGCAAAAAGAAAAAAGAATTAAAAATGAGGATAGTTTAAGGGATCTTTGGGACAATATGAAACACAGCAACAACTGCATCATATGTGTACCAGAAGGAAAAGAGTAAGATAAAGGGATTTAGAACCCATTTGAAGAAATAATGACCAAAAACTTCTCTAACCTGGTGAAGGAAAAAGACACATAAGTCCAAGAAGTGCAGGGTCCCACAAAGGATGAACCCAAAGGGGCCCACACCAAGACACATTATAAATAAAATGGCAAAGTTTAAAGCCAAAGAGATAATCTTAAAAGAAGCAAGAGAAAGGCAGTCAGTTACCTACAAGCAAGCTCCCATAAGACTGTCAACTGATTTCTCTATGCCAGAAGTGATTGGTACACAATATTCAAAGTAATAAAAACAAGGACATACAATCAAGACCACTTTACCTAGCATGGGTATCTTTTAAAACTGAAGGAAAAATAAAGAGCTTCTCAGACAAGACAAAGCTAAAGGAGTACATTATCACAAAACCAGTATTTCAAGAAATGGTAAAGGGTCTTCTTTAAGAAGAAGAAAGAAAGGAAAGAGGAACATAGTTATAAAGAATGAAATTACAATAAATATGTGCTCATCAAAAATCATTTTAAATATAAATGGCTTAAATGCTGTAACCAAAAAACATAAGGTAGCTGAATGGATAAGAAAACAAGACCCATATATATGCTGTTCACAAGATATCCAATTCAGAAAGAAAGACAGACAGAAACTAAAAGCAAAGGGGTGGAAAAAATATTTCATGCAAATGGAAAAGAAAAAAAGCTGGGGTAGCAATACTTACACAAAATAGACTTTAAAACAAAGGCTACAATAATAGAAAAAGGACACTACATAATGATAAAGGGGTCATTCCAACAAGTGGATATAACCCTTGTAAACATTTATGCACCCAACATAGAAGCACCTAAATACATTGATGGACATCAATGGAGAGACTGACAGAAATACAGTCATAGTAGGGAATTTTAATACCCCATTGACATCAATGGACAGATCTTACAGACAGAAAATCAACAAGGAAAGAGCAATCTTATATTACACACTATATCAGATGGATTTAATTGATATCTTCAGAGCATTTCACCCCAACGTAGCAGAATGTACATTCTTTTCAAGTGCACATGGAACATTTTCTAGGGTAGATTACAAGTTACAACACTAAACAAGTCTCAATGTTATATTAAAATCATATCAAGCACCTTTGACCACAATGGTATGAAACTAGAAGGCAATTATAAAAAAAGTGAAAATGATGCAAACACATAGAGGCTATTAATATGCTCCTAAACAATGAATGGATTATGCCAAAAAATTGGACAATCTGGAAAAAATGAATACATTACTAGAAGCACACAATCTCCCAAAACAGAATCAAGAAGAAACAGAAAATCTTACAGACTGATTATAACAGGTGATTTTTTATGATATGTTCAAAGGAGAACTAACACCTATTTCTCAAACTATTCCAAAAAAAATTCAAGAGGAAAGATGACTCCCAAACTCATTTTATGAGGCCAGAATCATCTTACTTGAAAAACCAGATAAAGATACTACAAAGAAAATGATCATCTAATATACCTGATAAACATAGATGAAAAAATTATCAACAAATACTAGCAACCCAGATCCAGCAATACATTAAATTGATCATACACTATGATCAAGTGGGATTAATTCCTGGGATGCAAGGTTAGTACAATATTCACAAATCAATTAATGTGATACATCACATAAACAAAATGAAGGATAAAATCATATGATCATATCAATAGATGCAGAAATAGCAGTTGACAAATTCCATCATCTATTATGATAATAACTGTCAGCAAAGTGGGAATAGGGATAAGATATCTGAATGTAATAAAGGCCATAGGACAAACCCAAAGCTAACCTCATACTCAATGGGGAAAAACTAAAAGCATTTCTATTAAGATCAGGAACAAGACAGGGATGTCCACTTTCAGAACTCTTATTCCACATAGTACTGAAAGTCCTAGCCACAGCAATTAGACAAAGAGAAGAAATAAAAGGCATACAAATTGGGAAGGAAGAAGTAAAACTGTCATTACTTGTAGATAATATGATACTGTATATAGACAACCCTAAAGATTGCACCATAAAACTACTAGAACTGATAAAGGAATTAAGAACAGCATCAGAATACAAAATAAATATCCAGAAATTGGTTGCATCTTATACACCAATAATGAACTATCAGAAAAAGAAACTAAGAAAACAGTCTCATCAAAAAATACCTAGGACTAAATTTAACCAAGGAGATAAAAGACCTGTACTCATAAAATTAAATACACTGAAGAAAGAAATTGAAGAAGATACCAATAAATGGAAGAATATACCATGCTTATGGATAGGAAGAATTAACATTGTTAAAATGTCCATACTACCGAAAGCAATGTATAGTTTGAAGGCAATTACTATTAAAACACCAATGGCATATTTCACAGAACTAAAACAAATAATCCAAAAATTTATATAGAATCACACAATACCCTGAATAACCACAGCATTCTTTTTTTAATATATTTATTGATTATGCTATTACAGTTGTCCCATTTCCCCCCCTCATTCCACTCCATCCTGCCCACCCACTCCCTCCTACATTCCCCCCCTATAGTTCATGTCCATGGGTCATACTTATAAGTTCTTTGACTTCTACATTTCCTACACTATTCTTACCCTCCCCCTGTCTATTTTCCACCTATCATCTATGCTACTTATTCTCTGTACCTTTCTCCCCCTCTCCCCCTCCCACTCCCCTGTTGATAACCCTCCATGTGAGCTCCATTTCTGTGGTTCCGTTCCTGTTCTAGTTGTTTGCTTAGTTTGCTTTTGTTTTTGTTTTAGGTGTGGTTGTTAATCACTGTGAGTTTGCTGTCATTCTTACTGTTCATATTTTTTATCTTCTTTTTCTTAGATAAGTCCCTTTAACATTTCATATAATAGGGGCTTGGTGATGATGAACTCCTTTAACTTGACCTTATCTGAGAAGCACTTTATCTGCCCTTCCATTCTAAATGATAGCTTTGCTGGATAGAGCAATCTTGGATGTAGGTCCTTGCCTTTCATGACTTGGAATACTTCTTGCCAGCCCCTTCTTGCCTGTAAGGTCTCTTTGGAGAAATCAGCTGACAGTCTTATGGGAACTCCTTTGTAGGTAACTGTGTCCTTTTCTCTTGCTGCTTCTAAGATTCTCTCCTTCTGCTTAATCTTAGGTAATGTAATTAGGATGTGCCTTGGTGTGTTCCTCCTTGGGTCCAGCTTCTTTGGGACTCTCTGAGCTTCCTGGACTTCCTGGGAGTCTATTTCCTTTGCCAGATGGGGGAAGTTCTCCCTCATTATTTGTTCAAATAAGTTTTCAATTTTTTTGTTCTTTCTCTTCTCCTTCTGGCACCCCTATAATTCGGATGTTGGAACGTTTCAAGATGTCCTGGAGATCCCTAAGCCTCTCCTCATTTTTCTGAATTCTTGTTTCTTCATTCTTTTCTGGTTGGATGTTTCTTTCTTCCTTCTGGTCCACACTGTTGATTTGAGTCCCAGTTTCCTTTGCATCACTCTTGGTTCCCTGTACATTTTCCTTTGTCTCTCTTAGCATAGCCTTCATTTTTTCATCTAGTTTTCGACCAAATTCAACCAATTCTGTGAGCTTCTTGATTACCAGTGTTTTGAACTGTGCATCTGATAGGTTGGCTATCTCTTCGTTGCTTAGTTGTATTTTGGGGGGGACTTTGATCTGTTCTGTCATTTGGGCCATTTTTTTGTCTTGGTACTTCTGTTATTTAAAGGGGCGGAGCTTTAGGTTTTCCCAGGGTGGGGTAACGCTGGTCGCTGTGCTGTGACACTGTGCTGTGATGCTGTACGTTGGGGAGGGGCCGAGAGGGAGTAATGGCACCCGCTCCACTCTCTGCCGGATTTCAGTCACTCCCTCTGGTACCCACAATCAAATTGGGCCCCTCTGGTGCTGGTTCCCGAGTGGGTGGGCTTGTGCACGGCCTAGGCCCCTGTTGGTCTCTCCAACGACCTCTCCTGTGAGGCTGGGAGTTTCTCCTGCTGCCATCCCAACCCTCACGGGTGTTTTCAATCAGAGGTTTGAGGCTTTATTTCCCCGAGCTGGAGCCCTGGGTTGTGCGGTCTGCTTCGCTCCCCGCTGTTCGTCCTGGCTTATCTATGCGCGAATGTGGGGCTGCGGGGTGCTATCCGCTGCTCTGCCTGCCCCGTTCTCCGCCACTCTGTATCTGGCCCTCTTGGTTTATCTGTGTGTGAATGTAGGGCCGCGGGGTCTGCTAGTTGTCAGACTGCCTGCCCCGCTTGTCCCACACTCCGCCAGTCTTGGTCCCGCCACAGCAACGTGAGTCCTCTCCACCTGGCTGCTGGTCTCTGCCCCTCCTACCGGTCTGGATGAATGTTTATTTTTTATCTCCTTGGTGTCGGACTTCCTTGCCGTTTGATTTTCTGTCAGTTCTGGTTGTGCGAGGAGGCGCAGTGTGTCTACCTACGCCGCCATCTTGGTTCTCCTTCACCACAGCATTCTTAAGATAGAAGAACAAAGTTGCAGGTGTCATGCCACCTGATGTCAAACTATACCACAAGACCATAATAACCAAAACAGCATGGTACTGGCACAAAAACAGACATAGAGAACAATGGAGCAGAAAAGAGAGCCCAGAATAAATCCATGGCTTTATACTCAATATTTGACAGAGGAAGCAAGAACATAAAATGGGGTAAGGGCAGTCTATTCAATAAATGATGTTGGGGAAATTGGACAAATACCTGCAAAAAATCAAACTAGACCACCTTCTTACACCTTTACAAGATAAACTCAAAATGCATTAAAGACTTAAATGTAAGACTCAAAAGGATAAAACTCCTAGAAGAAAACACAGGTAGTAAGATCTCAGAAATTCCTCCTAATAATATTTTTTTCTGATATATCTTCTTGGGAAAGGTAAACAAAAGAAAAAATAAACATATGGGACTCCATCAAACTAAAATGTTTTTGCACAGTAAAGGAAATTATCAACAAAATGAAAAGACAACCAACTAAATGGGCGGACATTTTTGCCAATGATATGTTAGATAAGGGGTTAATATAAAAAATTTATAAAGAACCCATACAACTCAACACCAACCCCCCAAACAATCCAATTAACAAACAGGCAAAGGGCCTCAACAGATGCCTCTAAAGAGGACATACAGCTCTGGCTGGTGTGGCTCAGGGGACTGAGCGCTGGCCTGTGAACCAAAGGGTTGCTGGTTCGATTCCCAGTCAGGGTACAGGCCTGGGTTGCAGGCCATGTGCCCAGTGGGGTGTGTGTGAGAGGTAACCACACATTCATATTTCTCTCCCTCTCTTTCTCCCTCCCTTCCCCTTTAAAAATAAAATAAAATTTAAAATTCTTTAGAAAAAAGAGGACATACAGATGGCCAGTAGACATGTGAAAAGATACTCTATGTCCCTAATTATCAGAGAAATGCAAATTAAAGCCACAATGAGATATCACCTCACAGCTGTCAATTGCTATCAATAAATCGACAAACAACAAATGTTGGAGAAGATGTGAACAAAAAGAGAACCTTCGTGCACTCTTGGGAAGAATGCAAATTGGTGGCACCACTGTGGAAAACAGTATAGAGGTTCCTCAAAAAATTAAAAATTAAACTGTCTTATGACCCAGCAATTCAAATTCTGGGCATATAACTGAGGGAACCCAAAACACTGATTTGAAAGTATACACGCACCCCTATGCACAGTGAAGCATTATTTATAATACAACAGCTAAGCTATGGATCCAATGCAAGTACCCATCAATAGATGAGTGGATAAAAAGGCTGTGGTACATACAGTGGTTGGCAAAAGTAGGTTTATAGTTATCTGTATGGAAAAATAATTAATAAAGAAGTAATACAAGAATAAACTCTGTTTTGTGTACTCACAACTGTAAACCTACTTTGCCCATCCCTGTGTATACAATGGAAATTACTCAGCCATAAAAAAGAATGAAGTCTTACCCTTTGAGACAGCATGGGTGGACCTAGAGGGTATTATGCAAAGTAAAATAAGTCAGTCAGGGAAAGGGAAATACCAAAAGATTTCACTTATATGTGGAATCTAAAGAACAAAATAAACAAACAAACAAAATTGAAACAGGCTTATGGACAAAGAGAACAGACTGATGGTTGCGAGATGGGAGGGGGTTAGGGGACTGGGTGAAAAAGGTGAAGAGATTAAGAAGTTCAAATTTCTGCCCTGGTTGGCGTGGCTCAGTGGTTGAGTGCAGGTGCGCAAATCAAAGGGTCGCTGGTTCAATTCCCAGTCAGGGCACATGCCTGGGTTGTGGACCAGGTGCCCAGTAGGGGGTGTGTGAGAGACAATCAACATTGATATTTTTCTCCCTCTCTTTCTCCCTCCCTTCCCCTCTCTAAAAAGGAAATTAATAAAATATCTTTTAAAAAGTTCAAATTCATAGTTACAAAATTTTCATGGTGAGGTAAAGTACAGCATAAGGAATATAGTCAATAATATTATAATAACTATGTATGGTGCCAGGTGGGTATTGGAAATATTGGGTCATACTTTATAAAGTATATGATTATCTAATCACCATGCTGTCCACCTGAAACTGATACAAAATATTGAATGTAAACTATAATTGAAAAAACAAAATAAAAACAGAAGTAAAAATTGCTAGTTATAAAAACAGTCATGGGTATGGGAATTATATAGTCAATGATATTGTAAAACTATTTATAACATTAGATAGGAACTAGCCTTACTGGGATTACCTTGTATGTTATATGTGTCTAACCACTATGCTATACATGTGAACTAACATAATATTGTATCTCAACTGTAATATCAAAATTAAAAAATTAAAATTAAAATGTGTCATCAGGAAATTTCATTGTTGTTTGATCATCTTAGAGTGTATTTATAAAAACCTAGATGGTTTTTATAAAACAGTCGATTTATGAAAACAGTTGATTTATAAAAACAGTCAATTGCTCCTAAGCTACAAGCCTGTACAGTATGCTACTGTACAAAACAACACAAGATTAAATCAAGCACAAGACAAAATGATGCAATCAAGAGGTGCAGTAAACATAAGATATATGAGGCTGCTGCTGGATTAACATGGTATACAAATTTACAGCAAACTTTGTAAGCAGAAAAAATATATTCTAAAATAATAATAAAAGGTACAATACATAAACCAGTAACATAGTTTTTTTATTATCAATATTATGTCCTGTACATAATTCCATGTGCTATAATTTTATATGATTATTTATATAATTTTATATTTATATAAGTTTATATTTATAATTTTATATGCCGTACAGTAGGTTTCTTCACACCAGCATCACCATAAACATGTGAGTAATGCATTGCACTACAACATTACAATGGCTACAATATAGCTAGGAATTTTCAGCTCCATTATAAAATCATTGGACCACCTTTGAATATGCAGTTCATTGTTGACCAAAATGTTGTTCTGTAGTGCATGACTGGAATTGGAAAATATATATTCGCCCCTATGTTCACTGCAGCATTATTTACAATAGCCAAGATATGGAAGCAACCTATGTGTCCACTTACTGAAGAATGGATAATGAAAATGTGGTATATATATTTATACAATGGAATACTACTCAGCCATAAAAGATGAAATATTGCCATTTGCAACAACATGAATGGACCTTGATTGTATTATGCTAAGTGAAATAAGTTAGACAGAAATAGACAAAAACCATACAATTTCATTCACATGTGGACTATTAAAGAAAAAGAAAGAAACAAAACAAACTCATAGATACAGACAACAGATTGGTAGTTGCTAGTGGGAAAGGGACATGGGGAGAGAGTGAAATAGGTGAAGGGGTTCAAATGTGTGGTGATGGATGGAAACTAGACTTTGGTGTTGATCATGCGATAGTGCATACAGATATCAAATCACAATGTTGTACATCTGAAGCTTAGATAATATTATTATTATTTTTAAAGATTTTATTTATTTGTTAACAGAGGTAAAGGGAGGGAGAAAGAGAGGGAGAGAAACATCAATGTGTGGTTGCCTTTCATGCCCCCCCATACACACACTGGGGACCTGGCCGATAACCCAGGCATGTTCCCTGACTGGGAATCGAACCAGGAACCCTTTGATTCATAAGATGTCATCAGCCAGGGAAAAACTTAGATAATATTATAAACCAATATTACTTCAATAAAAAAATTGAAAGACAAGCTGCAGGCAGGGAAAAATATTTTAAAATCACATATCTGATAAAGAACTTGTATCCGAAGTATATAAAAGAACTCTTACATTTCAATAAAAATGGAAAACAACCTAATTGAAAATGTATAAAATATCTGTCACTTCTTCAAAAAATATATAAAATGACCAAAAAGCAGATGAGATGTTCAATATCATTAATGATTAGGGAAATCAAATCTAAAGCACAATGAGATATTACTTTACACCTATGTGGGTAGCTATAATTTTTTTAAAAAAGTATTGGTGAGGATGTGGAGAGATGAGAACTTTCATATATTGCTGGTGGCTCATGTAAATATATAAATGTGAAATGGTGCAGGCCTTTTGGAAAACGATTTTGGAAAAGATTAAACATATAGTTACGATATGACCCAGCAATTCAACTCCTGGGTATATATTCAAAAGAACTGAAAATGGGTGTTAAATAAAAAAAAACTTCAACACAAATGTCCATAACAGCACTTATTCACAGGAACCAAAAGGTTGGAAAAAAACCCATTATCCATCAACTGGTGAGTGGAAAAACAAAATGTGGTATATACATACAGTGGAACATTATTTAGCCATCAAAATAATTAGGTGCTGATACATACTGCAGTATGAACCTTGAAAACCTTATGAGTATGAGTAAAAGAAGCAAGTCACAGAAGACCACATACTGTATGATTCAATTTATATGAAATGTCCAGGCTAGGCAAATCCATAGGAACAGAAAGCAGATTATTGGTTGCCAGGGGCTGGGGTTGGTAATGGGGATTAACTGCAGATGGTTAAGAGAGAGATGTAATTGAGGTGACAGAAATATCTAAAATTGTGGTGATGGTTGCACCACTCAACAAATTTACTGAAAACCCTTGATGTGTACACTTAAAATAAGTCAGTTTTATGGTATGTAAATTATATCTCAAAATAAAAATTTTAAAGCAACTTGGAAAGCAGAGAAGAAAAGTTCATCTCTTAGACAGTATATTAGGGATCATGCAAAGCTCGTTAGGCTGTTGTATGTTGCTGCTGCTGCTGTGGTGTGGTAGGAGTGGTGGTTTTCCCATGAGGGCTGAGGGTCAAGCAGTGATTTGGGTCTTTTAAAATGAAAATTTAAAAATTACTAAAGAAGAGCGATTTTGTGTTGAAATTTGGAATAGCAGGGGAGGGCAGACAGAAGTGGGTGGGTTTTAAAAATATCCAGGATGCAGAGGTGACAACATTTTGTACTGATCAGATACAGGGAATGGGCAAGAGTGAGGATGCCTCAGACTCAGCATGCTTCAAGTTGAATTCCTGTTGTCCTCCCTGTGCTGTCAATCTCAGTGAGTGGATCAGCATCCTGGCACAGAGTAAACATTCATTGATTGTCTTTGGAGTAAAGGAGTGAATGAACAGAGTAAAATATGACCAAAGCACTCCCCAGGTCCTGCCAAACAGCCAGACCTAAACTCACCCTCAAGGTTGGCTCAGCAGATGTCTATCACAATTTCCCTCTCATTTATCAGCCACTTGGGAAATCATCAGATCCTATGCCCTAAAGGACACCCACTTTCATGTCAGCCAATCCTTGTCTAGAACCTGCAGGTGTGGCACAGATGAGGTTTTGCCAAAAGCCTCTTATTCTGTAAATTCTTTACATGAAGTCAATGGCAGGTGCATGTACAACCTGTATGAGCATGGGGGATGTTTGGTGTTGCAGAAAGAGGGTCACAAAAGTACCCAACTGGTGGATCATTTTGGCTCCAACCAGAGAGACTCCTCCTACCAAAGAAGTTTATTAACTCAGCCCCAACTTCTCCTGGCAGCCTGAAAACACAGCTACTAGAAACACCGAAGTCACTGAGTGATCAGTTTCTGTATTTTTTTCTGTTGTCCCGGGGTTGACAAGAAGAGATATGCAAGTGCTTGTGATTCCTAACACAGATGCCAAAAAGGGATATGATCCATCCCAGTCCACATTTCCCAGAAATGAAGAATGAGGTGGGGCACCCAAAAGATGGCCTCAGGCTCAACCAACCCAGCAAACATTCTCTTCATCACACTGGTTATGAAATAAAGTATAAACACATTCACCTCTCATTTTGAAGATTACAGTGTTTTGCATAATATATGTTACTATTATCCTTACCACCAGTTCCTTAGTGCAGAGGAATCACAATGTTGGTCCATGGTGTTAATACTTTTTCTTTGCCATTACAGTTAAGTTCAAGTAAAATAAATTGTATGATTTTTACTACAGTGTTTCCTGAAAGGGCAATAGCCATTAAGAAGTAACTCTAAAAGCTGCTGTATGGGAATGAATTATGGAAGTATTCCTACATGTGAGAACTCAAGTATTTCTTTCAGTGATTGGGTATACACACTTAAGTCACCCAAGACTTTTATGATGAGACTTGCTAAGCAGTGTATTATGTTCATCTGTCATAAAACGTTTTGGTCAAACAATCATCTGGTTAAAATCTTTAATAGTAAAGCATTCACAAAGAGCATTCTTCAGAGTTGACATTCAACTAAGCATTGAATGGATGTTGATTCCAGTTTTCAGGGCAGTTAGTAGTATAAAAAAGGCTTTTCATATTTGTTTTAGAGAGAAAACTTCCTCGCTTAGCTTCCGCAATGCCCTGTTGTGCCACTCCTGACTCTTGCTAGGCATCCTTGCTCAGGAGGGGCAGACAAAGGGTAAAATCTGGGCAGAGAACATTAGTGGATATAAGAACGAAAGAAAAATCAGTGCTGCAAGGTCTTGCAGGCAGCCGAGTTCCACCTTCCACTCCAATGCCAAGCAAAATGAAGCAAGAAGAAGGTAGGGACTGGCTGAAAGCTCGACACCAAGTCAGTGACAGATCCAGGACTGGGAAGTCCAATCGGGGTTGAAATAATGTATAGTGGGCGAAAGTCCCACGGCGAGCTTGCTCCAGATCTTCCAGCTTTTTTCCAGCGGTAGGCCATTCTGGTCCCGCGCTGATTTCAGGGCGGACTCTTTGTCGAGCAACTGGCACAAACCCTGACGACAGCCCTGCATCAAGGCACGAGTGGCCTTTTCCTCTGCCAGGGTTAAGGTGAGTACCACCGCTGATGGGCCGAGCAGCCAGGGCGGGAGCCGCCGCCCCACACTGTGCTAGGCCTTAAATCAAGCGCCTGGGCAAACCCCACCCATCGCACCCACCCAGGACACCCCTTCCCTGATCCACGGAGCGGGACCCACCTGTGCTGGAGGTCGAGACTCCCAATTCAGCAAAACGGAAGGAATTGCAAGTAAGGAGAGCCTCGGGAGGCAGCGTTGCGCCCCGCCCTTTGCTTTTGCCTAGAAACTGTCGGCCCCACGATCACTTCCCCGAGTCCGTTCAGGCCCAGCAGCAAGCCTGGAGGCCCCGCCCCGCTCCTTCCGGCCCTGCAGGGTGGGCTCCTCTCGCGCCTGGGACCTCGTCCGCTGTGGAGGCGTGCCTCTGATCCAGAAGGATGGGAATGGGGCGCACTATTCTATTTTAAAGATTTTGGAGCCACAGGCGCAGAGAGCATAGGCAGACCTGTAAAACTATACTGCGTGGAAAACAGCGGTCTCCTTCCTTGCTTTTTCAGTGCTCCTCCCGAGTCTCCCCACATCGCTCTTATTTATGGTGTCTTAAGGTTTGCTGGAATTAAAATTCTTTCACTATCCTTCTACCACTTTCTTGAACTTAACCTCACATACCACTCAGTGCGGGACTCCCACCGTTGAATTCAGGGTACAGGTACAGTGCTAAATACAGTGAGCACTAGAAGGGAAGTAACTATTAATAATGCACATCTTATGCTGGCAAAAATTAACGAACAGTCTATATTACAAAGAAGGACCAAAAAGTGCACTGAATTAGCTTGTGCAATGAAAATCCAGGGTAGAGGAAAAAATTGAGAGCAAGAACAAATTCTCTCTCTCCCTCTCCCCCCCATATATGTATGTATACACATACATACACTATATATAGTATATGTATATAGTATATATGTATATATACATATATGTGTATATATATGGGAAACTGAGCAGCATTGTAGTTATTAGAGATGAAAAAATATTAGTCTAATGTTAAAAGGGTAAGTAAGGGAACCATTTGTAAAAGTTAGGATCAACAAAAGAAGAAAAGGGTTTCACACTTTGCTCTTATTTGTCTATTTGGAAAACTGTTAGTCTTCATTTTTTAAAAACATTTTATTTATTTTATTTTTAGAGAGAGGGGAACAGAGGGAGAAAGACAGGGAAGGAAGCATGCATGGTTGCCTCTCACATGTCTCCAATGGGGTCCTGACCCACAACCCAGGTATGTGCCTTGGCTGGGAATTGAACTAGTGACCCTTTGGTTCACAGACCGGCACTCAATCCACTGAGCCACACCAGCCAGGGATCTTAGTCCTTATTTTTGGCTCAATTTGCCTGTTACTTAATCTGTGAATCCTTCCCTATACTTCCCAAATAAACTTATATTCTCATTTTCCATGGGTCTGTTATGCACAATGAATCCAGTATGGGCCTCAAGTATACCACATCATTCTGTATTATAACTTCTCTCTTTGAATGCTTGTGTCCTCTAATGAACAAGTAGCTTCTGGAGAGCAGAAAATTTGTATTTTTAAAATTTATTTTCAAAGACCCTATCACAGAACCTAACATACATTGTTTATTTATTGAATATTTCTTGAAAATTGTTTAGAACCAGTGATAGACAGAAAAAAGCTATAGCTAGGATCTGACTTAATATACAGGAGAATAACTGCATATGGCAAGATACTATATTCAGGTTGGTATTCATGCAACAAACATTGATGAGTACCTTCTGTACACCAAGTGCCATATTAATCTCTGGGTGAAGATGGTAAACAAAACAAAACAAAACAAAACAAACAAACAAAAAACAGATAGACTCCTAACCTTTATGGAGTTTAAAACAAATAGGAATTTGCCAGGCAAATAGGAAAAGGAAAACTCCAGACAGAGTGAACAGCATAGTCAAAGTTCCTGTAATAGGAAGGAGCATGACAGTAGCAATTAGATTGAAAAAGATCAATAAAGGTAAGGTGAAATTAACAGATAGAAAGTACCCAGAAATAGGCAAGAGGTCGATAGATAAAGCCTGTTTAACAGTTAGTAAAAGAAGCCAGTTTTCTTAGTAATAACGCTGGGCTAAGTGTTTTATAACAAACACTTAAGGTAGATAATATTATCCCTGCTTTATGGGTAGGGAAACTGGGGAATGAAAAAGTTAAACAATTTTGCCTGGATCACATAGCACTTAAGTTTCAGGGCTGAGATTCAAACCTAGGTAATCTGGCACCAGACCCGAGGGCAGGAACTGTAATAAAAGCACAGGTAAAAACTACAAAGAACTCTTTCACAAAATATGTTCATTGTTTCCAGATATTTAGCATCTATGAGAAACAAAACCCCGAACATTAATGCTCTAGACATAAGACTTTGGCATACACGTTGTTTGGTATTGGCGCCTTTGGTAGGTGATGCCATCAAGCAACAATGACCTTAACATTAGGCAGCAGTAGCAGCAAGCCAGAGCAGATGAAGAAGAAAATAGTAGATGCCCTGAGTGTTACATTGTGGAGCACATATGAGGACTTCAGCAAAGGACTTCACTTCTTTGACCTTTAATTTCCTATTTCACACATTGGCATAATAATATTTATATCACAGGACTATGATGATTAAATGAGACAAGATGTGCAAAGTACCTGGCTATATCTTACACACAGTGAATGCTCAGTGGGTATGAACTGCTATGATGATGGTTTTTACTATTGAAATGATGCATTTTAGTGACTAAAGGAGGTGAGGTATGACCAAACAGGGAAGATATGGTTCAATTTGAGAAGGTTACATGGAATATCATATATATATTGAAAAGTTGGTGAAGCAAAAGTTTATTACCTCCTCTTTACATCAATTACATCCTCTTTCATTTTTAGTTAGCACTTAGTATTTTGTATTGTAACTGTTTACTTGTTGGTTTCCCTTATTATGATTTGTGTGTGTTTGTGTATGTGAAGCAGCTAATGGTGTTTGGCACACAGTGGGAACTTAAAGAATATTCATTGAATGAGTGAGTTAATGTCCAAATAAAAATCAATAGCTACAAATGTGCTATGAAATAAGGAGGAAAATAATAGTATCTGGATTTGTTTATGGCCTTCCTGTGTTTCTAGAACACACCAGGCTTATTCCTGCTCCACTTTCAATAATATTATCTGCAAATCTGTTTGCCTGCACCTGCCCTAATAACACTAGGGGCCAAGGGTGGGCGACTTAAAATTTTTTTTTTATTGCTGATCAATTACAGTTGTCCCAATTTTTACCCCATTGATCTCCCCTGCTTTGCCAAATCCCCCACATTCAATCCCCACCCCCCAACAGGTGTCCTTCTTCATGGGACCTTGAACATACACATGTTCCTTGACTTGACTCTTCCCCTTCTTTCCCCCGTTATTGCCCTCCCCCCTCCCCTCTGGTCACTGTCAGTTTTTTCTTTCTTTTTTTTTAAATTGTTGTTCGAGTCTCCATTTCTGGAGACAGTTGTCTCCATTTTAACCTCACCATGCCCCCCATCCCACCCATCCCTGCTTCCCACCTTCAAACCGACCCCCTTTGGTTTTGCCCATGTGTCCTTTATACATGTTCCTTGATGTCCCTTCCCCTATTATCCCTCTACCCTTTCGTCTCTGGTTACTGTCAGGTTTTTCTTTATTTCCATGTCTCTGGTTATATTTTGCTTGCTTGTTTGTTTTGTTCATTAGGTTCCACTTATAGGTAAAATCATATGGTATTTGTCTTTCACCTCCTGGCTTATTTCACTTAGCATAATATTCTCTAGATCCATCCATGCTGCTGTGAAGGGTAGGAGTTCCTTCTTTCTTTCTGCTGTGTAGTATTGCATTGTGTAAATGTACCACAGTTTTTTGATCCACTCATTTACTGATGGACACTTAGGCTGTTTCCAGCACTTGACTATTGTGAATAACGCTGCTATGAATATTGGGGTACATAGGTTCTTCTGAATTGATGTTTCAGGATTCTTAGAGTATAAGAATTTGGAATTCTTATTCCAAATAAGAATTTGGAATTGCCAGGTCAAAAGGCAGTTCCATTTTTAGTTTTTTGAGGAAATTCCATACTGTTTTCCACAGTGGCTGCACCAGTCTGCATTCCCACCAATAGTGTACTAGGGTTCCCTTTTCTCCACATCCTCACCAGCACTTGTTTGTTAATTTTTTTTTTTATGATGGCTGCTCTGACCGGTGTGAAGTGGTATATCATGGTGGTTTTAATTTGTGTCTCTCTGATGGCCAGTGATGCTGAGCATCCTTTCATATGCCTCTGGGCCCTCTGTATGTCCTCCTTGGAGAAGTGTCTGTTCAGGTCCTTTGACCATTTTTTAATTGGATTGTTTGTCTTCCTGGTGTGGAGTCGTATGACTTTTTTATGTATTTTGGAGATCAAACCCTTATCCGAGGTATCATTTGAAGATACATTTTCCCATACAGTTGGTTCCCTTTTCATTAATATTTTCTTTAGCTGTCCCAAAGCTTTTTAACTGGATGTAGTCCCATTTGTTTATTTTTCCTCTATGTCCCTTGATCTAGGTGACATATTGGCGAAAATATTGCCGTGTGGGATATCTGAGGTTTTCCTGCCTATGTTCTCCTCTAGTACTTTTATGATGCCATGACTTATATTGAAGTGTTTTACCCATCTTGAGTTTATTTTGCTGTATGGTGTAAGTTGGTGGTCCAGTTAAATTTTTGGCATGTAGCTGTCCAGATCTCCCAACACCATTTGTTGAAGAGGTTATTTCTACTCCATTTTATGCTCCTGCCACATTTGTTGAATATTAATTGACCACAGAGACATGGGTTTATTTCTAAGCTCTCTATTCTGTTTCATTGATCTATGTGTCTGTTCTTACAACAGTAGCAGACTGTTTCGATTACCATGGCCTTGTAATATAGTTTGATATCTAGTATTGTGATCCCTCCTACTTTGTGCTTCTTTCTCAAAATTGCTGAGGCTATTCTGGGTCATTTATTATTCCATATACATTTTTGAATTGCTTGTTCTATATCTGTGAAATATCTCATTGGCATTTTAATAAGAATTGCATTGAATCTATGAATTGCTTTGGGTAGTGTGGACATTTTAATGATGTTAACTTTTCTAGTCCATGAACACGGTACATGTTTCCATTTGTTTGCATCTTCCTTAATTTCTTTCTTCAGTGTTGTATAGTTTTCTGGATACAGGTCTTTACCTCTTCGGTTAAGTTTATTCCTAGGTAGTTTATCTTTCTTGTTGCTATATTAAATGGGATTTCCCCCCTAATTTATGTTTCTGATATTTCATTGTTTGTGCAGAAAAATGCCCTCAATTTGTGAATTGACTTGTGAATTGACCTCAGTTTGTGAATTTACAATATTGACTTTGTATCCCTCTGTTTTGCCAAATTCACTTATTAGGTACAGTAGTTTTTTGGTGGAGTCTATAGGATTTTCTGTGTATACTATCATGTCATCTGCAAGCAATGACAGTTCTACTTCCTCCTTTCCAATTTGGATTAATTTTATTTCTTTTTATTCTCTGATCACTGTGGCTAGGACTTCCAATACTATGTTGAATAGAAGTGGTGAAAGCAGATACCCTTGTCTTGCTCCTGGTATTAGGGGGAAAGCTTTTTGTTTTTGCTCATTGAATATGATGTTGGCTGTAGGTTTCTCATATGTGGCCTTTATTATGTTGAGGAATGCTCCTTCTTCTCTCATTTTACTGAGTGTTTTTATCATAAATGGGTGCTGTACTTTGTCAAATGCTTTTTCAGCATCTAGTGCCTTCCACCTTGTTTTATCCAGCCCGATACCTTGTTTCTACCTGGCAGTGGTGCCAAGCTCTTGCTTAACTGTAAAAGAGTAGTTACATTTACACAGTCCTAAAATTTCATTCAGCCCATTGAAGGCAACCGTGATGCTAATGTGGCCCCTGGTGAAATTGAGTTTAACATTCCTGGTCTAGTGAAATGATCATGTGATTTTTGTCTTTCCTTTTGTTTATGTGGTGTATTGCATTTATTGATTTGCATATATTGTACCATCCTTGCATCCCTGGGATGAATCCTACTTGATCATGGTATATGATCTTTTTAACGTATTGCTGGATGTGGTTTGCCAATATTTTGTTGAAGGATTTTAGCATCTATGCTCATCAGCGATATTGGCCTGTAGTTTTCTTTCTTTGTTGTGTCTTTATCTGGTTTTGAGATTAGGATGCTTCTGGCTTCATAAAAAGGGTTTGGTAGTCTTCCCTCTTCTTGAATTTTTGGAATAGCTTGAGAAGGATAGGGGTTAACTCTTCCGTAAATGTTTTATAAAGTTCTCCTGTGAAACCGTTTGGTTCAGGGCTTTTGTACACCTGAAGTTTTTTTTGATAACTGCTTCAATTTCACTAGCTGTTATTGGTTTGTTGAGGCTTTCTGCTTCTTGATTCAGATTTGGAACTATGTTTCCAGAAATTTATGCATTTCACGTAGGTTTTCAAATTTCTTGGCTATATATTTTTCGTAGTGAATTTTTACAATCCTTTGTATTTCTGTGGTGCCAGTTGTAATTTTCCTCTTTCTGATTTTATTTATTTGGTTTCTCTATCTTCTTTTCTTGACAAGAAAAGAGAGAACTGTCTGGTTAAAAGCTTGTCAATTATGTTTATCTTTTCAAAGAACCAGATCCTGAATTTTTGATCCTTTAAATTATTCTTTTGTTTTCTATGTCATTTAATTCTGCTATGATCTTGATTATTTCCTTCCTTCTACTTGCTCTGGACCTTGTTGTTATGCCTCTGTTTTTGTAGATGTAAGTTTAGGTTGTTTATTTGAAAAGTTTCTATCTTTTTTACGTAAAATTGTATTGCTATCGAACTTCCCTCTCAGGACTTGCCTTCACTGTGTCCCATAGATTTTGGGGTTTTGTGTGTTCATTTTCATTCATTTCCAGAAACTTTTTGATTTCTTCTTTGATCTTTCTTATTGTTAACCCATTCATTGTTTAAGAACATGATTTTCAGTCTCCATGAATTTGACTCTTTTTGAGGTTTTTCCTTGAGGTTGCTTTCTAGTTTTAAGGCATTTTGGTCCAAGAAAATACTTGATATGATTTCAGTTTTCTTGAATTTGTTGAGTCTTTTTTTATTTTTTAAGTATTTTTTATTGATTATGCTATTACAGTTTTCCCCCTTTATCCTCCCTCTGCCCTGCATACCACACCCTACAGCATTCCTCCCACCCCCTTGGTTCATGTCCATGGGTTGTACATATAAGTTCCGTGAGTCCTTTGTTTTCTATGCCATTTTTTATCTCTCCCTGTCTATTTTATGCCTACTAATTATGCTGCTTCTTCCCTGTACCTTTTCTCTCCTATTCCTCCCTTCCTCCCCCTCACTGAATTCACTCCATGGTGATGTCCATTTCTATGATACTGTTCCTGTTCTAGTTGTTTGCTTAGTTTTTGTTTTCATTGTTTGTCTTTTCTTTTAGGTCCAGTTGTTGATAGTTGTGAATTTGTTGCCATTTTATTGTTCATATTTTTCATCTTCTTTTTCTTAGATAAGTCCCTTTAACATTTCATATAATAAGGGCTTGGTGATGATGAACTCCTTTAACTTGACCTTATCTGGGAAGCACTTTATCTGCCCTCCCATTCTAAATGAAAGCTTTGCTGGATACAGGAATCTTGGATGTAGGTCTTTGCCTTTCATGACTCCAAATACTTCTTTCCAGCCCCTTCTTGCCTGTAAGGTTTCTTTTGAGAAATCAGCTGATAGCCTTATGGACACTCCTTTGTAGGTAATTCTCTCCCTTCCTCTTGCTGCATTTAGAATTTTCTCTTTCTCTTTAATCTTGGGTAACTTAATGATGATGTGCTTTAGTGTGTTCCTCTTTGGGTCCAACTTCTTTGGGACTCTCTGGGCTTCCTGGACTTTCTGGAAGTCTATTTCCTTTGCCAGATTGGGGAAGTTTTCCTTTGTTCTTTGTTCAAATAAGTTTTCAATTTGTTGCTGTTGTTCTTCTCCTTCTGGCACCCCTATAATTTGGATATTGGAATGTTTCAGGTTGTCCCAGAGGTTTGTAAGAGTCTCTTCACTTTTTTGAATTCTTGTTTCTTCATTTAGTTCTGGATGGATGTTTATTTTTCCCTTTTGTTCCAAATCATTGCTTTGAGTCCTGGTTTCCTTCCTGTCACTGTTGGTTCCCTGAATATTTTGCTTTATTTCATTTTGGGTATCTTTCATTAGTTTTTTTCATTTTTTGACCAAGGTCAATCAGATCTGTGAGCATTTTGATTACCAGGGCTTTAAATTCTCCATCAGGTAGGTTACTATCTCCTCATTGCTTAACTCTCTTTCTGAAGTTTTGCTCTGTTCTTTCATTTGGTCTATATTTGTTTGTCTTGGCACACCTGTTAAGTTGTAAGGGGGTGGGGCCTTAGGTATTCACCAGGGCAGGGCAACCCTCTTTGCTGTGCTGTGGTGCTGCCTGGGGGGGGGGGGCAGGAGGAAACAATGCAGTTGGCCTGCTTGTCTCTAGCCCACTTTCCAATGAACTCTCACGTGAGACTGGGAGTTTCTCCCACCGCAGCAACTGCTGTAGTCCACAGTCACCTCTCAGCCTCAGTTTCATCTTCAGCCAGCCCCACCCTCGCAGTCCGCTGCCTCACCCACAGTTTTTCTCAGCCGGCCCTCTCCCCTCACCATGGGTTCTTACTGGTCTGGTTGTTCTGGTTGAATTTTTCTTAATTCCTTGGTTGTTAGAGTTCCATGCAGTTTGATTTTCTGGCACTTCTGGTTGTTTATTGATTTTAGATTGGTTGTTATCCTCCTCCTTTTGGTTGTGCGAGGAAGCACAGGGTTTCTACCTACACTTCCATCTTGGCCAAATGAATTTGTTGAGTCTTATTTTTGTTCTATAATGTGGTCTGTCTTTGAAAATGTTCCATGTGCATTGAAAAGAATGAGTATTTTGCTTCTGTGGGGTAAAAGGTTCTCTATATATATCAGTTAAGTCCATTTGATCTAGGTTGTTGTTCAGTGCCACAGTATCCTTGTTGATTCTTTGTTTGGAAAACTTATCCATTGTTGAGAGTGGGGTGTTAAAATCCCCTACTATAAGTGTGTTGCTGTCTATATCTTTCTTGTAGTCCTCCAAGATTTTCCTTATGTATTTAGGTGCTCCTATCTTGTGTGCATACATTTGCTATTTTTATGTCTTGTTGATGGATTCTTCCCTTGAGTATTATGAAGTGTCCTTCTGTGTCTCTTTATATTGCTTTTCTTTTACATTTTTTTATTGTTGTTCAAGTACAGTTGTCTCCATTCTCCCCCTCCCCCACAACTGCCCCCAACCCAACCATCTCCACTTTCCACCCTTGATCCTACCCACTTTGGTTTGTCCATGTATCCTCTATACATGTTCCTGAAAATCCCTCCCCCTGTTTTGAAATCTATTTTGTCTGATATAAGTATTGCAACCCCATTTTTTCCTGTGTATTTTCTTGGAATATTTTCTTCCAACCCTTCACTTTCAGTCTGTGTAGGTGTTTTGTCCTGAGGTGAGTCTCTTGTAGGCAGCATGTGTGTGAGTCATGCTTTCTTATCCATTCAGTCACCTTATGTCTTTTGATTGGAGCATTTAATCAATTCACATTTAAGGTCATTATTGACAGGTACTTATTACCTATGTTCCTCTGTCTCTTTCACTCCTTTTCTACATCTTCTTATATCAGTCCCTTTAGCATATCTTGCAGTGCTGGTTTGGTGGAGGTGTATTCTTTTAACCTTCTTTTCTCTGGGAAATTCCTTATATCGCCTTCCATTTTAAATGAGAGTCTTGCTGGGTAGAGTAGACTTGGTTGCAGGCCTTTGCTTTTCACTACTTGGAACATTTCTTGCCATTCCTTTGTGTCTTGTAGTATTTCTGTTGAGAAGTCAGTTGCTAGCCTTATTGGGGCTCCTTTGTATGTTACTTCCTCTTCCTCCCTTGCTGCCTTTAAGATTCTCTCTTTGTCTTGGAATTTTGCCATTTTAATTATGATGTTTCTTGGAGTGGGCATCTTTGGGTTCCTCTTGATTGGGACCCTGTGTGCATCTTGGGCTTCTGTGACTTTTTCTCTCATCAGATTAGGGAAGTTTTCCATCATTACCTTTTCAAACAGGTTTTCTATTCTTTGATTCTCTTCTCCTTATGGTATCCCTATTATATGGATATTATTATGTTTCATGTTGTCCTGGAACTCCCTTAACCCCTGTTTATTTCTTTTGAGTCTTTTTTCATCTTCTTCCTCTTTCTGGGAATTTTTTTCTACCTTGTCTCTGCTTCTAGCCTGCTTTTAATTCCTTCTACTGTGTTTTTCAATTCAGAAATTGTATTCCTCATTTTGTCTGTCTCTTATTGACAGTTACTATATCCGTTTTCATGATGATGTAGTCCACAGTAAGTTCCCAGTAGTTTTTGGTAATTCGCACTGAGCTCATTGAGCTTCCTTATAAACATTATTTTAAACTAAATGTCTGATAGTTTACTTGCCTGTATTTCATTTAGTACTCTTTCTGGGGATTCTTCCATTCCTTTTGATTGGGGGTTGTTTCTTTGTCTCCCCATTTTAAGAGAGACTATTCTTGTTTGTTTCTGCTTCTCAAATTAATCTACTTTGACTTCCTGTCTTTGTGGTATGAACTTCTATGGAAAGAGATCTGTGGGATTCAGTGGTGCAGTCTCCTTGATCTCCTGAACTTGCTGCTGTTGGGATGTCCTTTATATTGGCTCTTTGGATGTAATTGTGTTTCAATTGTTGTTGGGTCATTCTTTGGTGTGTCCTTCCCTCCAACTGGCTGACTGAGGTTGTATCCACCCACCACATTTTGTACGCTGTTGTGCAGCTATTGACAGAACGAAACCACACAGCCCGGGAAGCAAGCCCACAGCCATAAAAATAACTCCAACTGGAAATCCCACTATCAACAGCAAATGAACCAGTATTTATAAGGGTGTAAAGAGATTAAGACTATTATAGAAAAGAGAAATGAATATGAGATGACTAACTGAAAGAAAAATGATTTTGAGAGGGTAGATGGAAGCACACTACTAACAGTAGGAATAGAAGCAATGGGAAGCGAGAAAGTAAAATTTACATCATAAATAAAAAATGGAATGAAGAAGGTGGAGTAGAATAAGAGAAGGAAAGCTATAGTATTAGACTTAAACAGAAAATTAAAAAATGAGAGAGAGAAAGAAAATGAAAAAAGTAAACAATAAAAAAATAGAAAACAAATTGGAGAGAAAGATCCACCACAGCAGTATCAACAACAAATGAGCTAAGATTAATATAGGTGGGATGGGAATAACTGGGAAAAAAGAAAGGAATAAAAGCTTAAGAGATGTGTAGAGGACAGGGAAGTGATTTTCAGATGATAGAAGGAGAAGGAATACTGAGTGAGGAATGAAAACCAGGCTAAGAAAAGGAAAAATTAAAATTCGAGATGAAAAAAATGAAAGTGCAGGATGAAAGGAAAAAATAGAAAGGAAAAAAACAGGCTAAGACAGAGGAAAGTTAACATTTGAGATAAAAAAAAAGAATGGGTAGGATGAAGGCAGAATTACGTAGGAGAAGGGAGCAGTTGAATCTGAAGTTTGAAATACAAGAATAGTGAAGATCTAAAGATAAAATTGAAAAATGCAACAACAACTACCCTACCCACAACCAAAGAGCAAAGATTGCTAAAGGTGAAGAGAGAACATGGGCATTTTAAGAGTGGGAAAAAGAATATGAGATGATCATTGATAGGAAAATTGGTTTTGAGAGGCTAGATGAGGAGAAATATTAAGAGTGAGGAATGGAAACAATTTGTAGCAAGATAAAAAACAAAATTTAAGATGAAAATAAGAAGAGGAAAGAAGAAGGTAAAATGGGATAAGAGAAGGGAGGAGCAAAATATGAGATTCGTAATATACTATAAAATGTAGTGACAATATGCACAAACTTGAAGGACAAGAAATTAATGTTAAAAAACTATGCAGGAAAGAAAATATTGCAAATCATGGGGAAGACCACAGTGGATTTCATCTCTATAGCATCTAGTATTTACCACTGTTTTTTCTTTCTGGATCTTCCTCTGGTGATGTCAGGTGATGTTCCAGTCTGGTCTTAGGGAGCCTGTTCAAGACTTCCAGAGATTTACTGTCTGTGGCTGACTCCTTCAGTTGTTAATCTACTCACTCTGCACTCAGCAGTCAGGCTTAAGCACCACAGGGTGGGACAGAGTCCCACCTGGGGTCCGGGCTATTATTTTCTCCTAGGCTGCTGCTTCTCAGAGGGGAGCTGCTGCCCTATGGGGAATGACTCAGTACCAGGATCCTGGTGGCTCCTCTCTCAGTTCTCTCCCCAAAGCCACTGTTCCCAGTCTCTCCTCAAGCATCTCTAGTCCATTTTGCCCCCGTTTTTTGCCAGAGCTGTGGGTAAGTGACTACAAATGAAAGTTTGTGTGTTGACCCTCTAAACACCTCTGCATCTCCAGCCATCAGTGTGGCAGAGAGCAATGCTGCCACTTTTCACAGCTGGATGTTATCTGTGTGCTTTTCTGGCTTTGGTGCTTTAGGCTGGGGATCCCAGCCTCAGTTTAGACCCTACACTTCTCAGGGGATCCTCCTGGCCCCTGAGGTATCTCTCCAGCCCTTCAGTTGCCAGCTGTGGGGACCCAGCGAGCCCTCTTGTGGGTTCCTCTCCACATTCTCTACCAGTAACATTGTGCTGAAGCTGTTTCTTCTGTCCATGGTTATAAGGCTTCTCTCCTGCTATTGTTCAGTTGTTTATTTTAGATGATTTCTCCACAATTTAGTTGCAATTCCAGCTTGGTTCTGGGAGGAGGTTAGTGTAATTTCCACTCACTCCTCTGCTATCTTGGATCCTCTGGGATGGCGATCTTTTTCTGTAAAGGGTCAGGTAGTAAATACTTCAGGCTTTCTGGGGCACATACATTCTCTGCTACTACTCAATTTTATCTTTACTAAGGAAAACGAGCTACAGTCAATACTTAAATGAGAGTGTGGATATGTTTCAATAAAACTTTATTTACAAAAACAAGCATGGACAGAATTTGGCCTGTGTGCTTATAATTTGATAATCCCTGCGCTAGACCAAATTACTACCATCTCTTGCTTAGACTATTGTATAAGAATGATGTGTGGCAACTGTCATCTTTGACCTCATCTACATTTTGGTTTGATCAGCATCTTAATGAAGATGTCATGCTCTGTAATCCTGTTCATAACCTGAAAAGTTGTTGAAAAGTGACTAAAACTGTGTGTTGTAATTTTGAATTTTGATTTGTCAAAATGGTCCTTTGAAGAACCAACTAATACCAATCTTTAAAAAGGTTAAAAATGAAGGAAGGAAAGAAAAAAATGAAGATTTATAATAAATTTAACTTTGATTATGTAACTAAAAGTGCCTCTTAGCAAGAAAAATACATATTCTGGACATGGTACAGTGTTGAATTTGGTGGAGGGTTTGGTCTACAACAATTCTACTACGTACTTTATACAGAAACAAATAAATGCTTAAATTAAAAAAAAAATCATGTAGGCCATGCAAATTTTTCCTCATTTACTGATGGATAAAAATATTAAAATACGAAAGTGTATTAGTTTGTGTCTGAGGATATGAGCAGGATGTGCACATTTTTGACTCTCAACAGTAACACAATTCAGCACAAACTCAGTAGCCTTCAGAATGATAACAATGTTCTGTCTTGATTGTGATGTTGGCTACACAGTGTATACATTTGTCAAAACTCATTGACTTGTACAATTAAGATTTGTACATTAACTGTATAAAATATACTTTGATTAAAATTAAGCTGGAAGACAGATATTTGGTAGCTATCACAATCATCAGGAGGCATGAAAACCAGGCATGGGGTTGTTTCCAGGTTCAACAACCAAAAATTCACTGCACAACTTGTGTGGTAAGGAAACCTCTTGATATTACAAAACACTAGATACCACTACTTATACCATGACTACTACTGCAACAGAAACTTTACTGTAATCAGTAATGTTGATGGCTGCCACTTCTATACTGGAAATTCAATCTGGCAACTACCATGGCTGCTCACAGAGAGAGCATGAATGTAAGGGCATGTATGAACAAGGAAATTTTGTGATCAAACTGTCACAATAATTATTGTCAGTTTAGTTATTCTCCTTACCTTAAGTGATTCTAAATAGTTATTAACCTTTATTTTATAAGATTTATTCCATGCATGTCCTGTATTACAAATGGCTTTAGATCTATTTTGGATTTGAGTCAAGAAATGCATAAAACAATGAAAAAGTATATTCTAGTCACCAAATCATATTACTTTTTCTGTTATTACTTATTACTTTCTTTCCAGTCTTACTCCTGGTAAGGCAAAGACTCTGGAGTCAGACAAACCTAGATTTCTATCCTGGTCCCCTTGCATTGCCCACCTAATGCTTCTTGGATTTTCCTTTATTTTACCACTCCCTGACTTCCATGAGTCTTCCCTAGATTAAACTTTCCCTGATACTTCAACTGTTTCTCATAAAATGAGTTGGACTGCCATCACATGCCAACAGGAAAAATTGTCTTCAAGAGTCTGGAGGTCAAGTTCCTGTCCACTCAGGGAGTCATTGACTTGTACATTGACTCGATGTCAGCCAAGGTCCCCTTCTTCCAGTATTGTTAAAGATTTATTTTTTCTTTTTAAAATTAAATTTATTGGTGTGACATTTGTGAATAGGGTTATATAGGTTTCAAGTGTACATTTCTATGATACATGATCTGTATATTGCATTGTGTGCCCACCACCCACAGTTAAATTATCTTCCATCATCATATATTTGGTCCCCTTTACTACACCCACCCCCTTCCCTCTGGTAACCACCATACTGTTGTCTGTGTGTGTCTCTGGGTTTCAGTTTTATGTCCCACATATGAATGAAATCATATGGTTCTTAGTTTTTTCTGACTGACTTATTTCATTTAGCATAATATTCTCAAGGTCCATCCATGTAGTCGCAAATGACAGTATTTCATCTTTTCTTATGGCTTTGTAGTACTCCATTATATGTATGTACCACATCTTCTTTATCCAATCATCTATTGAAGGACACCTTGGCCATCTGGATTTCTTGGTCACTGTCAATAATGCTGCAATGAACATAGGGGTGAATATATCTTTGCGAATAAATGTTTTTGAATTTTTCATGTAGGTACCCAGAAGAGGGATTGCTGGGTCATATGGTAACTCTATTTTTAGTTTTTTTGAGGGACTGCCATACTCTTTTCCATAGTGGTTGAACCAATTTACATTCATTGGCTTCATTAGGGTATTATCAGTAGTGCCAGGCCCAACTTCTCCAGTATGAGTGACTTCCTGGGCAAGGGACTTAGGGTCTCTGGAACTCCAGAGCAGCCCAAGCATTCAGGATGCTCTTTAGTTATACCCCATCTTAGCCCACAACATCTATACATCTAAGAGAGTGACCTCTCCAACAGAGCTGTGAAAGTGACCCCTGTTCTGCCCATACTTTTACTACAAACTCTCTGCAGCCAAAGGCCACCCCCAAAGTGCAGGTGGCTGATCCCCACTATAAAGCCAGCCTCTATGGGGTATAGGTTCACCACATCCAGGTTTGACCCATTTCTTTTCAAAAATTATTATTAATGGAAAATTTCAAATCTACACCAAAGTACAAGAATGTTATAATGATTCCCACATACCTTTCCCCCAGCTTCAACGATTTAATTCATGGCAAATTTTGTTTCATCTAGATATTTTGAAGCAAGTCTCTTATATTTTATCATTTCATCTGTAAATTTTTTCATATGAGGCTATAAAGTATAAGAACTTTTTTATTTGACATAACCACAATACCATTATCTTACCAAACAATATATCTTTATTAATATATTTTACTGATTATGCTATAACAATTGTCCTATTTTCACCCTCTTTATTCCTCTTCACCATGCACACTGCCTCCCACCCACATCCCCACCCCTTTAGTTCATGTCCATGGGTCGTACACATAAGTTCTTTGGCTTCTACATTTCCTATACTGTTCTTAACCTCCCCCTGTCTATTTTCTACCTACCATTTATGCTGCTTATTCCCTGTACCTTATCCCCCTCTCTCCCTCTCCCACACCCTGTTGATAACCCTCCATGTGATCTCCATTTCTATGATTCTGTTCCTCTTCTAGTTTGCTTAGTTTGTTTTTGTTTTGTTTTGTTTTTAGGTTCAGTTGTTAATAGTTGTGTTTGTTGTCATTTTACTGTTCATAGTTTTTGATCTTCTTTTTCTTAGGTAAGTCCCTTTAACATTTCATATAATAAGGGCTTGGGGATGATGAACTCCTTTAACTTGACCTTATCTGGGAAGCACTTGATCTGCCCTCCCATTATAAATGATAGCTTTGCTGGATAGAGCAATCTGAGATATAGGTCCTTGACTTCCATGACTTTGAATGCTTTTTTCCAGACCCTTCTTGCCTGCAAGGTTTCTTTTGAGAAATCAGCTGATAGTCTTATGGGGACTCCTCTGTAGGTAACTGTCTCCTTTTCTCTTGCTGCTTTTAAGAATCTCTCCTTATCTTTAATCTTGGGTAATGTAATTATGATGTGTATTGGTGTGTGCTTCTTTGAGTCCAACTTCTTTGGGACTCTCTGAGCTTCCTGGACCTCCTGGAAGTCTATTTTCTTTGCCAGATTGGGGAAGTTCTCCATCATTAATTGTTTAAATGAGTTTTCAATTTCTTGCTCTTCCTCTTTTCCTTCTATCACCACTATGATTGGAATATTGGAACAATTAAAGTTGTCCTGGAGTTTGTGTTGTCTGCCTCACTCCCCAGTTGTTCCTTCTGTTTATCTGCATGTGAATGTGGGACTGCTCAGTCCACCAGCTGCCACCCTGTTTGGTCCAGTCTGTAGCCTTTCCATGCATCCTCTGTGTCCCTGCTACCAGTCTGGATGAATGTCTCTTCTTTAACTGTTTGTTTGTCAGAGTTCCATACAGCTTAATTTTCTGGCAGTTCTGTTTGGTTTTGGTATTTATATTGGTTGTTGTCCTTCTTTTGGTTGTGTGAGGAACCAAAGTGTATCTATCTACACCACCATCTTGGCTGGAAGTTTCCCACATTCTTTATTTCTGACTGATCCTTTTTTATGGTTTCTATGTCTTTTTTCATGCTGTTGAGGATTGTTATAATCATTACTCTAAACTCTCTGTCTGATAAATTGCTTACTTCCATTTCATGTATTTCTTAAAAATTCTCTTCATTCATTTGGGGTCTATTTCTTTGTCTTCCCATTTTGGCTGCTTGTTTGTATTTTCTGCCTTAGATGTTAAAGTAATTAGCAGCTAAACTGATCCGTTTTTAATCGAATCAGCCTGAGATCAGCAGTCTGGCTTAGCACCACAGGGTAGGGCAGTGTAATTCCTGTGGGTGGGGTTATTGCTTCCCCTCAGGTTGATGCGGAGCAGTGAGGCAAGCTCTGCCTGAGAGAGATGGCTCCTGCAGTATGGGGGATGACTCAACACATGGATCATGGTGGTTTTTCCCTCAGTTCTCTCCCCAGGGCCACCAACCCCAGACTTTCTTCATGTGTCTCCAATTCACTCGCCCTCCCTTTGCCAGGACCCAGGGGAAATGGCTGCAAATGAAACTTGTGCTTTTGCCCTTTAAAAGGCTCTCTGCATCTCCAACCATCTCTCCCTGGCCACACAACCTCTGCTGCATTTCTTGTTTTAAAAAAAGAGTTTATTTATTTATTTATTTTTAGATAGAGGGGAAGGGTGGAAGAGAGGGAGAGAAGCATCAATGTGTAGTTGCCTCTTGTGCACCCCCTACTGGGGGCCTGGCCCACAACCCAGGCATGTACCCTGATTGGGAATCAAACCAGTGACCCTTTGGTTTGCAGGCTGACACTCAATCCACCGAGCCACACCAGCCAGGGCAACTCCTGCTACTTTTCAAAGCTGAATGTTATCTGGGTTCCTTTCCAGTTCAGATGCTGTAGGCTGGGGATCCGGCTTGGAGTTTAGACTCCACACTTCTCAGGGGAACCCCCGTGGCCACTGAACTATTCCTCTGGTACTTCAGCTGCCACCTGTAGGAGCCCAGGCAGCCCTCTTGTGTCTCGTCCACACTCCCTGCCAGTCACATTGTGCTGAAGCATTTTCTTCTGTCTGTCTGTGGTTGTAAGGCTTCTCTCCAGCTATTGCTCAGTTGGTTATTCAAGAGGATTTCTCTACAATTTAGTTGTAATTTCAGATCGGTCTTGTGAGGAGGTTAGTGTAGCTTTCACTTCTCCACCTTCTTGGATCCCCAGCAATTGTTAATATAATGAGAGTGGTTTGTACAACATCGTTGTAACCTGGCAGCAAAGGAGGGTGGACTGGAATGCGCATGTATGAACAATGACAACTTCACTCTATTAGTCAGTGGTAGCGGTAGATACTGTTGAGTGAGCATGTGTACTGTGTGGATGTTGCATTCAGAATGACTGAGCAAGTAGAGCAATGAATCTGCATCAAATTTGGTGGTGGTAAACTTGAACATTCCTCCATGGAAACTAATGCACCCACTCATACATCATGTCTCGTGCAGAATTTTATGGCAAAACATCAAATCACCCAGGTGATTCAGCCCCCATAGAGACCATACTTGGTGCCCTGTGACTTCTGGCTTTTCCCAAAACTAAAATCACCTTTGAAAAGGAAGAGATTTCAGACCATCAGTGAGATTCGGGAAAATACAACGGGGCAGCTGATGGCAACTGGGAGAACTGTGTGAGGTCCCAAGGTGGCTATTTTGAAGGGGACTGAGGTGCCATTTTCCTATGTACAATGTTTCTTGTATCTTATATCTTCTTCAATAAATGTCTCTATTTTTCATATTACATGGCTGGATACCTTCTGGACAGACTGTATATATTTATATATACTTATACAAGTATACTTATATGTACTTATGTATTTCTATAAGTATACAAAAAGAAAGACCCAGAATCATTGCCAGAAATACTGTATATTTTATTTCAAACCTTCTCCAAAGGGACTTTATACCAGTCACCATGATGGCAACACTGGAGAAAGGAAATATTCACAAATTCTCTGAATTGATATTAATTTCTGAGTACCCAAATTATCATTCTGACCTATAAGCATATGGACTTATGGAGATAATGTGGTAAATGGAGTTTTGACCTGTATTTGAATCACAGCAGCTAAATAGGTAGGATAATCCATTCTATGGTTATTATTCCCAATTCTTGAATACATATTTGGAGTCGACATAGTCAGACAGTGGTAGAATCTCCACATGTGCTCTCTGATGCATGAACTGAGAGCTATTATTGTAGGAGGAGCCCAGATATAAGCCTCAGGAACTTCCCCTTCATAAAAAGATAGTAAACCAAAAGCAAAACTTAATCTTTGTGGAAAATGAAGGAATTAGTGATACCATCACAAACTTAAAATAAGAAAAGATGTATATATCTATCACATCCTCATTTAACTTTCCAGTTTGGGCTGTACAGATATAGAATGGATCTTGGAAAAGGACTGTGAACTCTTGTACATTTCATCAGATGATTACAGCTGCTTTCCAGATATGCTCTATTTACTAGGGCAAATTAACATATCCCCTGACACCCATTGACCTGGAAAATTATTTTTCTTTATATGTTTGCAAGGATCACAAGAATCAGTTTAGTCTTACCTGACAGGGGAAGAAATACGTCTCCACAATCTGGCCTTATGGCTACATCAACTCTCCCATTCTCTGCCATAATATAAAAGTATGTCAACTATCTTGATGTTTTACAAAATAGTATGCATTACAGTGATTGTTCCTGATGAAGGAGAAGTAGCAAGGACTTTAGATGCCTTAGTAAGACACTAAAGCCAGGTAATGGGAAACAAACCCTATAAAAATTCAGAACATACCATGTCAATGAAGCTTATGGGGTCCACTGGTCAGGAGCAAATTTAAATATCTTTTCATAAGGCTTACTGGGATATTGTTACTGCTGAGTGTCTAAACTGTCAAGAGAATAGAGGAACATTTAGTTCTATTCCCTTGGAGGGGAAAAGCCATCCACCTGGTGGCAGGTTGACTGTATAGGATTGCTTCTATCAAGGAGGGGAAAGCAATTTTTCCTCACTGGAAAAGACACTTGCTTTGGGTGTGTATTTACTCTAATGCTAGTTCTACCATGTGTGCACTTGTGGAATGCCTTATTCACTATCATGGTATTCTAATTACTAATTTTGATTAAGGAAATCATTTCATAGCAAAAGAAGTATTATAAATGGGCTCATGTCATGGAATTCATTTGTCTTATCTTATGCCACATCACCTAGAAATAGCTGGACTGATTGAACAGTGGATATGCTGCTGAAGACTCAGTTGTGGCACAAGTTGGGAGGCAATACCTTTAGTGCACATGCCTAGGAATCAAGGGCTAGAAGTGGAAATGACTCTCTGATAACCTACTTGCAGAATTTTTGTTTCTTTACTGATTACTTTGAGCTCTGATGGCTTAGAGGTATTATTTACTAATGGAGGAATGTTTTCAGGAGGGGACACAACAATGGTTCCATTGAATAAGAAGTTTAGACTTCCACCTGTTAGTGGATTTTGGAGATCTTTATTCCACTGAACCAACAGCCAGGAAAGGGGGTTACTCTACTAACTAGAGTGATTGATCCTGATCTCCAGGAGAAATTGTGTTGCTGCCACACAATGGGGTCAAGGAAGATTATGGTTTGCACCTGGTAGATTTCCTGGGGCACCTCTATAGTACTTCTGTGCCCAACAGGAAAAGTTAAAAAACTGCATCAAACACAAAATAGACAAGACCATTAAAGATTTAAACCTTTGAAGAATAAAACTGTGGGCCTCCACACCAGGGAACACAGACTGAGGCAGAGGTTATATGAATGGGTAGTGAAAGAAGAATGCTTTAGATATTAATTACAGCCTCAGAACCAGAAGCTGTGTGTATAGGAAAGAGACATAGTTTCTTTCTTGTTTGTTATGTATGTATTATATATGTTATATATAAATATTTGTCTAATTTATTTTCCCCTACCCTCTTTCTCATTTTATATAAAGATTGTTGGTGGAGATTAATTTTACAATTTTGTCTTTAGTTAACAGAATTTTCAGATGGAACTGTAACTGAATTTTTAAAGAAATCAATGTAGTCCAGAGATGTATACAATGACTATCAGGACTTTCTCAGTACTCATTTTGGGCAGACTGGGACAGTGTTTTTTGTTTTTTTTTGTTTTTTTTTTTTTTTTGTATGAAGGATAGTTAGTTACATGTTGTTAATCAAATACGAAGAGTTGGTTTGTTGGTGTATAAAATAGAAAATACATGTAGAGGGGTATGATGGATGATTGCTGGTGAAGTGGGTTGACTATACTGGTTATTAAGAAATTGTCTTTGAGCATTATGCTAAGTGAAATAAGCCAGGTGGTGAGGGACAAATACCATATGATCTCACCTTTAACTGGAGCATAATCAACAAAAGAAAAAAAGCAAACAAAATATAACCAGAGACATTGAAATTAAGAACAATCTAACAATAGCTAGAGGGGAGGGGGGAGGGGACAATGGGGAGAAGAGTTTTCAGGAACTACTATAAAGGCCACATGGACAAAACCAAGGGGGAGGGTGGAAGCAAGGGAGGGGGGTTCGGCTGGGGTAGGGGGGAGTGGTGGGGAGAAAAGGCAGACAACTGTAATTGAACAACAATAAAGTAATTAAAAAATAAAAAAAATAAATTGTCTGATTCTAGCTCACAATGTGTATTCTGCTTTGTGATATTGGGGCTTATATTGTGCAAACTACATTTATGTTTTGCCTGTTGGCATGCTGGTAGGCTTTGCCAATAAGGAGTGCTAGAGCATCAATAATTCCTTTCTGTAGCATCAGCTGAATTCAGTGTGTAGTTTTCCCTGTTATTCCAGAGCCAGCCTCATTGCAGACCATCATATACTCCAACACCAGCTGGAAGTAACCTCTCCTCAGGAGTCTTCCATTGATGACCTTCCTCTGCACTCAGAGACATGAGCATCAGCAGGCCTTGCTTCTCCTTCAGAGGTCTGAGTTTCATATCTGCAGGACATCTCTAAGTTTCTACCATTTCATAATTCCAAATTCTTCTCTTTGTCCCCCAGCCCTACGGGTGGTAGCTGTTTCCTGTCATTATATTCATGACACATTATTGTTCTCTTTTTGCCTTTTTACTTGTCCAATGCTTGGTTATCAATTCTTTATTTTTATTTGTCTCAGATAAAACAATTTGGTGTGGTTTTTGTCTCCTAAGAGGACCTTGATTGATGTAAGCAATTTATAGGCATACCAACGGGGTAAAAAAGAGTAAACCTGACAACAGAATTGTTAGTAGTTGTCAGGTTTAAAAAAAAAATCTTGGTCTTTTTTTGTAAATGTGTAAAGTATCTCATTGTGTTTTTTAAAATACTAGCACAACTATTTTATTTTATTTAACTTTATTTTTATTGTTGGCATTGTTACAGATGTCCTTATTTTTCCCTTTTGCCAACCTCCACCCAATCCCCACCCCCTTCCCTCTGGCCATCACTACACTGCTGTCTTTGTTCATGGGTTGTGCATATATGTTCCTTAGCTATTCCCATCAGAATTTAAAATTTTCAGATGATTTATAAGATCAAGAATCTTTTTATATTTTTAGTGGCCATTTGAAGATCCTTTTTAGTAGAGTGTCTGGGTTTCTTATTGGGCTGCCTTATTTACTTTTTTTTATTATAGTCCTTTATATATTGTAGGTATGAACACTTTTTTATTGTATATGCAGCAAAACTCTTCCTTCATTTTGTGACTTGGATTCATCTCTTAATGGAAGTTTTTTTTGCCAATACGAAATTAATTTTATTTTTATTATTTTTTAAAATTGAAACTTTTAAAAATTGTTGTTCAATTACAGTTGTCCCCATTTCCACCCCATTACTCTCCCCTGCCCTACCCATCCACACCTCCCACATTCAATCCTCCCCCCCCCATTGTCTTTGTCCATGGGTCCTTTTCCTTTTGAAATATTTTATTTATTTATTTATTTAATTTATTTTTTAATTGTTGTTCAAGTACAGTTTTCTGCCTTTTCTCCCACCCCTCCCCACCACCCCAGCCCTCCTCACCTCCCTCCCCCATCCCCCCCCTTGTTGTTGTCCATGTGTCCTTTATAATTGTTCCTGTAAACCCTTCACCCTTTTCTCCATTATCTTCTCCCCTCTCCCTTCTGATCACTGTCAGCCTGTTCTGAGATCATATGGTATTTGTTCCTCAACGCCTGGCTTATTTCACTTAGCATGATGCTCTCCAGTTCCATCCATGCTGTCACAAAGGGTAGGAGCTCCTTCTTTCTTTCTGCTGCATAGAATTCCATTGTGTAAATATACCATAGTTTTTTGATGCATTCATTTACTGGTGGGCACTTGGGTTGCTTCCAGCACTTGGCTCTTGTAAATTGTGCTGCTATGAACATTGGGATGCATAGGTTCCATGAGTCTTTTATATGTGTTCCTTGATGACTCTTCCCCTTCTCTCCCTCATTATCCCACTTGCCCCTCCCCTCTGGTTACTGTCAGTTCTTTATTTCCATGTCTCTGGTTCTATTTTTCTCGCTTGTTTGTTTTGTTGATTAGGTTTCACTTCTTTTTCTGTAATACACATGGTATTTTTGAATGGATAAATATTATTTGTTAATTTTAGTGTAATCCAAATTAACAATCTGATCCTTAATGGATAGTTATTTTTATGTTCTGTTTAAGAACTTCTGGTCATGACAGTCCTCCCTTATATTCTATAAGCTTTATTGTTTTGTCTTTCACTTTTAGACATACAATTCACCCATAAGTATTTGTTTCTTTGTTTACTTACTTGGTATGTAACTGGTAGGGCCTCATTTCATTTTCTTTCATGTGGATATCCCATTGATTCAGCACTGTTTATTGAAAAGACTCTCTTTTCCTTAGTATTCTGTAGTAAATCCAGTATGGGTCTGTTTCTGGACTCTCCATTCCATTCAAATGGCTTATTTGTCTATTATTGCACCAATACCTTAAATTTTAGCTTTATAATCTCTCTTGCTAGCACATATTTCACTTTGTCCTTATTCAAGGATGGGTTGGCCATGGGCATTTCAAAGCAAACAATAAGCTTGTCAAATCTCACAAAATAATCCCTTGGAGATTCTGGTTGGTAGTGAATTATATCTACTGTATAAATTTGAAGAGAAATAATAGTTTTGTCATATTATTTTATAGTCCATCATTATGTAGTGCTGGATATATTCTAGTTGCTCACCCAGACCCATTATTGTTTTTCACTCTACTCAATATTTTATGGATATGTACTATGTTAATGAGATTTCTTGCCCTCTGTCTTCTGTTTAGTTTTGGCCAATGGGGTACCCCAGAAGGAGATCACAATGAGAGAAGAGGGTGAGGTCAGAGTATTAAATTCTCTGAGTCTCTCCTTGAAAGATCATCTTAGGATGGCCTTAATTGAAGCTTACTGCTTATTTTAAAGCACCTATTTCTATAGGACTCACTCCTTTTGGGTTCTGATAACTGCTTCCTCTGTTTGTCCCTACTGGACTAAGCTTGGTAATTGTAACTCCACTGTTACTAGCCCTAGGTCTTATAGTATCCTTATGCTTCCCGTAAAATATACCTATACCTTTGTAAATAGTTATTTTGTAAATAGCCCCTCCCAGATTAATGTAATTTCATAATCTCTTTCTTATGGCAATCCTATCCAATGCAACAGTATATCCTTCTATTTATTCAGATCATTTTGAATTACTCTCAATAATGTTTTAGGTTTCTATGTGGAATTCTTGTATATCCTTCATTTGACTTATTCCCATATATTTTATAACCTTTGATTCTACTGTTAATGATATGTTTTTAAAATTTCATTTTTATTTCTTTTCTGCTAGTACACAGAAAAACAAAGCTTATATTGATTTTTTTATCTTCACCTGAGGACATTTTTTCATTGCTTTTGGAGAAAGGAAGGTGGGGGGTGGGGTGAGAGAGAGACAGACAGACAGACAGACAGATTGAGGTGATAGAAACATTGATTTGAGAGAGAAACATCGATTGGTTGCCTTCTCATATGTGCCCCAACAGGGTATTGAACCCACAACCTCAGTATGCACCCTAATCAGAATCAAACCTGTGACCTTCCGGTCTGTGGGATGATGCTCCAACCAATTGAGCCACACAGGCCAGGGCTTACATTGATTTTAATAATTGCCTTTTTATTCTAAGAATCAGTAAATTAATTTGGATTGCCTATGTATACAATCATATTGTCACAAATAATGACATTTATTTCTTAATATTTAATTCTTATATATTTTATTACTATCTCTTACTTTATTTAACTGAGACTCCCAATACAATATTGAATAAGAGGATGATAGCATGCATCTTGATTCACTTTAAGCCTTTAATGCTTCCAATATTTCACCATTAAGTATAATACACATTATAAGTTTTTGTGGTTATACTTTATAAGCTTAAGGCAGTTTCCTCATATTCCTAATTTGGCAAGGTTTTTAAAAATTATAAAGCATAGACTCTTAAATGGAGGTGTTAGCCCTTGCTTCCAATCTTTCTAGCACATCAGAAGTATTTTTTTCTTTTCATAATAGGAAAGCAATCTTCTCCCAAAGATGAATCAGAAAACTGCTGGCAGGTTGGAAATAGCAACCCATCTCTACTAAGATGTTAAGGTTTAAAAATGTTAGGGACAGTCTCATCCAAGGGATTTCCCCTTACTAGGACAGCATGGAGAAAGCCGGAGACATGAAGAAGTGAGTGGAAAGGGACAAGATGGAAAAAACTATGAATATAAGAAGCAGATCACCTCACTTTTGTTCTGTGTGACAAGAAGCTTAGTGTTTAACATTTTCCTTCAGCCTTTCTTGTCCTAAAGAGAACCTTCATCCAAAAGATAATATTCACTGTATTTGAATCTTTCTTAAATGAAAAGGCCTTGAAAAATATACTTATGTCTCAAGAGCTAAAACTAAATATTTTTTTTGTATTGATGAGAAAATCAAGGCCATGTACAGTCAAGGCAAGAAGGACACAGTGCTATGGCTACACTCCAGCAGCAGAGTGCAGACCCCTACCCTGCCCCTGCAATTCTCACTCACATGCTCAGCTCCCCTTCCCTGCTTTGTCCTCTACATGAAAGCCCCTTGCTCCACACATGTTGTGGTGCCAGGATGGTGTTGGGCAGATGTGATTAGCAGAGGCACCACCCTCCCTCTCCTACCTACCATTCCCAGCACAGTACCCAGGTCAACAGTGACCGTCCTCCAGGTAAATTGTATATCAGAGATTCATTCTCCTTTTTTTGTCCTGCCCCTTTTATCCATCCAACATGTTGCAATACCCTGCTGATAGGTGCAATAGGCTAAATAATCCCCCTCCTTTCAAGCAAAGAGGTTCATTTCCCAATCCCTGGCATCTATGATTATATTATCTTCCATGGTAAAAGAAACTTTGCAGATGTGATTAAACTAAGAATCTTGAGATGGGAAAAATTATTATGAATTAATATCTACCATTTTTCTTAACTTTTACACTTGTTACATTTCTTCATTGTTTTTTCTCATATTTTTTCTGCCTTCCCTGTTTTTTAAGTATTTTTAATTGATTATGCTATTATAGTTTTCCCAATTTTTCCTCCTTTATCCCCCCTCCACCCTGCCCCCCCAACCCTCCAGCATTCCCCCAACCCCCTTAGTTCATGTCCATGGGTTGTACATATAAGTTCCGTGAGTTCTCTGTTTTCTATACTATTTTTTATCTCTCCCTGTCTATTTTATGCCTACTAATTATGCTTCTTTTTCCCTGTACCTCTTCCCCTCTATTCCTCCCTTCCCACTCCCCACTGAAATCCCTCCATGTGATGTCCATTTCTCTGATACTGTTCCTGTTCTAGTTGTTTGCTTAGTTTTTGTTTTCATTGTTTGTCTTTTCTTTTAGGTTCAGTTGTTGATAGTTATGAATTTGTTGCCATTTTATTGTTCATATTTTTCATCTTCTTTTTCTTAGATAAGTCCCTTTAACATTTCATATAATAAGGGCTTGGTGATGATGAACTCCTTTAACTTGACCTTATCTGGGAAGCACTTTATCTGCCCTCCCATTCTAAATGAAAGCTTTGCTGGATACAGGAATCTTGGATGTAGGTCTTTGCCTTTCATGACTCCAAATACTTCTTTCCAGCCCCTTCTTGCCTGTAAGGTTTCTTTTGAGAAATCAGCTGATAGCCTTATGGACACTCCTTTGTAGGTAATTCTCTCCCTTCCTCTTGCTGCTTTTAGAATTTTCTCTTTCTCTTTAATCTTGGGTAACTTAATGATGATGTGCTTTAGTGTGTTCCTCTTTGGGTCCAACTTCTTTGGGACTCTCTGGGCTTCCTGGACTTTCTGGAAGTCTATTTCCTTTGCCAGATTGGGGAAATTTTCCTTCATTATTTGTTCAAATAAGTTTTCAATTTGTTGCTGTTGTTCTTCTCCTTCTGGCACCCCTATAATTTGGATATTGGAATGTTTCAGGTTGTCCCAGAGGTTTGTAAGAGTCTCTTCACTTTTTTGAATTCTTGTTTCTTCATTTAGTTCTGGATGGATGTTTATTTTTCCCTTTTGTTCCAAATCATTGCTTTGAGTCCTGGTTTCCTTCCTGTCACTGTTGGTTCCCTGAATATTTTGCTTTATTTCATTTTGGGTATCTTTCATTAGTTTTTTTTCATTTTTCGACCAAGGTCAATCAGATCTGTGAGCATTTTGATTACCAGGGCTTTAAATTCTCCATCAGGTAGGTTGCTATCTCCTCATTGTTTAACTCTCTTTCTGAAGTTTTGCTCTGTTCTTTCATTTGGTCCATATTTCTTTGTCTTGGCACACCTGTTAAGTTGTAAGGGGGTGGGGCCTTAGGTATTCACCAGGGCAGGGCAACCCTCTTTGCTGTGCTGTGGTGCTGCCTGTGGGGGAGGAGCCAGAGAGGGAACAGTGCAGCTCAACGGCTCGTCTCTAGCCCACTTTTCAATGAACTCTCATGTGAAACTGGGAGTTTCTCCCACTGTGGCAACCCCAGTCATAGACCCCAGTCAGCTCTGAGTCTCAGTTTTCCCCTTACATCAGCCCCTTCCTTGTAGCTGGCTGAGCTTGGCAGCCAACCCCACCCCCACGGTCTGCCACCTTGCTGCTGTTTTTCTCAGTCGGCCTGCGTGGTCCACCACCTTATGAATCTGTTTGTTCTGGGTGATCTTTGTCGTTAATTCTTTGGTTGTCGGAGTTCCATGCAGTTTGATTTTCTGGAGCTTTTGGTTGTTTATTGATTTTAGATTGGTTGTTGTCCTCCTTTTGGTTGTGCGAGGAAGCGAAGTGTTTCTACCTATGCCTCCATCTTGGCTGGAACTCTGCCTTCCCTGGTTTTAACTGAACATTGTATGTGATTCCATATTATCTCCTTTCATGGCATTTTAATTATACCTCTTTTTAAATTTCCCTTAATGATCATCCTAGGGTTTGTGGTTTCATCTTTAACTAATCTGAGTCCATCTCCAAATAACTCTATACTGCTTCACATGTAGTGCATAAACTTTATAATAGAGTACCCCCAATTCCTTCCTATGATTTTTCTTCCACTCATTAAACCTTCTAAATGCTTTAGCCACCCAACACACAGTTACTTTTATTCAAACAATCATCTTTTAGAACAATTACTACAGAACCATAATAATCAAAACAGTATAGCATTTTGACATAAATAGGCAAGTAAATGATGGACAAAAATATATATCATCTGTATAGTGGGCTGAAAACTTTTTAAAAAATTATTTTGCCTTTATTTATTCCTTTTTGATATTCTTCTCTTCTAATGGAGACACAAGTTTCTGTTGTGTATCATTTTCCTTCTCCCTGAAGAACTTCTCTTAATATTTATTGCAGAGCACATCTGCTGATGATGAGTTCCCTCAGTTTTTGTTTGTGTAAGAAAGTATTTATTTCTTATTTACTTTAGAAGAATAATTTTACTAGAATTCCAGGTGGGTTTTTTTTTTCCAATAAATATTTCATTTCGCCCTCTTCTTGCTTTCATGATGACTGATGAGTAGTCCTCTGTAATTCTTATCCCTATTCTTCTGAAAGTAATGTATTTTCCCCTTCTGGCTTCTTGAAAAAATAAAAGTAAATATAAAAATAAATATAAATGTAAATATATATTATTCTCCTTGGTGTTCTCTGAGCTTGGTTTGGTGTTCATCCATAGCTTTTGAAAATTCTCAGCCATTGTTACCTCAAATATTTCTTCACATCCTCTTTCTTTATTTTCTGTTAATCAGTTAAGTGCATGTTACATCCCTTGAAATTGCTTCATAGTTTATAGGTGTTCAATTCTGTGTTTTTATTTTTTTTCTCTTTGCATTTCAGTTTGGGAGGTTTCTCTCAACCTTTCTTTCTTTCTTTCTTTCTTTCTATTTATTTATTTATTTATTAGACAGAGGGGAAGGGAGGGAGGAAGAGAGGGAGAGAAATATCAGTGTGTGGTTGCCTCTCACGTGCCCCCCACTGGGGACCTGGCCCACAACTCAGGCATGTGCCCTGACTGGAAATTGAACCAATGACTCTTTGGTTCGCAGGCTGGCACTCTAGCCACTGAGCCACACCAGCCAGGGCTCAACCTATCTTATATTCACTGATTCTTTCTTTGGCTATGTCCAGTCTACTGATAAGCCCATCAAAGGTATTCTGTATTTTCATTACAATGTTTTTGATCTCTGAAAAAAATTTAATACTTTTGTAGAGTTTCCACTTCTTTACTTACATTACCCCTCTATTCAAAAGAATATGGTCTACTTTTTCCATTAGAGCCTTTAACATATTAACATGTCTGTTAATTCCATTTTTTTTTCATATTTAAGTCTGGCTCTCATTCTTGCCTTGTACTTTCAGATTTTTCCTTGCCTTTTAGCATGCCTAATAAATTTTTCTGTAGAAAGTCGGCAATGATATATTGGGTAATAATACTGGGTAATAAATAGCCTTTAGTATGAAGTTTGTTTTAATCTGGCTAGGAATTGGATTGTGTTTAATGTTTATGGTAGCTGTAGATGTCAAAGGCTTGAAATTCCTCTAGCATCCTTGATTTTTCTTTCCCGTTCATTTTCGGTATGCCCTAAGAACTACCATCAGATAAAGTCTGCTAATTAGGGTATTATTTTTGCAAAAATTGACATGCTGATACTCAAATTCATATTATAAATTATACAGAAAAGAAAATAGATAATAATAATTATGATACTTTTGAAGAATAAGTATAACTTGTACTACCAGATAGCAAAATTTACTACAAAACCATAATAAACAAAACAGTATAACATTATGACCAACAAATAAATGATAAACAAAAATAATGAACTTATAAACAGAACCATGTATAAATGTAATCTTAATATGACACATAGAGTAGCTGCAGCTCAGGAGCCTGAAGAGCAGGAGCCGCTGGTACAGACTGCCAGAAAATATTTACAACTTGATATCAGACAAAGTTTTAAAATTATGAGTACATAAAGAATCTCTACAAATGAAAAGGACAAACAACCAAACCAAAAATATGGGTAAATTATGAGCCAGTAACTACTAGAAGAAGAATGTTGAATAACTAGTAAGCATATTAAAAGAAAATCTACCCACCAGTATACAGGGAAACACATCACAATGAGATATTAATTTATATTCACTGGGTTGACAAAATTTAGTCTGATAACACCAAGTGTTGACAATGAAGAGAATTAGGAACTTTTAAATTGCTGGTAATTTAAAATTGGTAAAAAGTGCTTTGGAAAGAATTTGGCAATATCTAGTAAATGTTGAATATGTACAGACCCACCTCTAGGCATATACTCTGTAGAAAATTGTACATACGTATGAATAAAGAAACATTATGGTAAAGGAAGTTAATTGCAAAGTATTTGTATAGGAAAGTATTGGACTGTACTTAACTTTTCCTTATTAGAGCAAAGAATAAATAAACTATGGTTCATTTATTCAAAGAATACTTTGAAGAAGTTAAAGCAAATGAAGTAGATTTTTGTGTACCAATAAGATAAGAAATGGGAGAGGGTTTTATTTGTTGTTTTCTTCAAAAGGGAAAGAAATGAAAAGTTCTGTAGTTTAAATATTGATGAGGAGTCAATTCAAGGTAGAGAGTTTGCAGGTAGAGGACAAATGGACAAATATGGGCCAATTGATAATGTCTAATTCCTGAAATGGTAAGATTGGATGGGATCCAAAGAGTAGAGGAAGAGATTGGCCTTAGCTAGGAGGAAGAACAACTCCTCTATTATAATAAGTTGATAAGAAGATAGAATAAGGGACAGAAGTAGGAAGTGTAGGGTTTGTGGTAAGAGAAGGATGGAATTCCTAGCGGGTGCCTTTTGCTATCCCTGTAAAGTGGGAAGTTTTTCTGCTGCGGAGATGGTAGTGGCAATGGTGGTGGGTGTATGTATTGATTCTATTCATCAAATGATATCATTAGTAGAGGGGGAAGGAAAGCCACAGAAGATAATTGCAGTACATGTATATGATAAAGGGCTCATGTTCAGAACATATGAAGAACACTTATAACTCAATTACAAAGGACAATAGCTCAAAAATCAACAAACAGAAAGACAAATACTATATGATTTCACTTATGTGTGGAATTTAATGAACAAAACAAATAAAGCAGACACAGACTCATAAATACAGAGGAAAGACTGACAGTTGTCAGAGGGGAGGGTGGTTGGGTGTCTGGGTGAAAATGATGAAGGAATTAAGCAGTACAAATTGGTAGTTACAGAATAGTCACAGAGATGTAGATTACAGCATAGGGAATGCAGTTAAAACATTGTGATAACTATGTATGGGGCCAGATGGGTACCCGCAGCAGTGAGAAGACAACTCTGTAAAGTACATGATTTTCTAAATACTTTGCTGTATATCTGAAACTAATACAGAATAATATTGAATGTAAACTATAATTGAAAAATAAAAACAATAAATTTTAAAAATGGGCAAAAGACCTGATGAAACACATCACGAAAGAAGATATCCAGATGGCCATATAAGCATATGAAAATATGTTTAATATTAATTACCCATCAGGAAATACATATTAAAGCCACATTATGTCTACTGCTCATCCACTTGAATGACTTAAACAGTAGACAATGCCAAGTGTTGCCATGACTGTTGAACAATTGAAGTCTTTTTTTTAATTTAATTTTTATTTTTGACACTAATACAGATGTCCCCATTTTGTTCCCCCTTTGCCCACCTCTACCCAGCTCCCACCACCCCTTCCTTCTGGCCATCACACTGTTGTCTGCATCTATGAGTTATGCATCTATGTTCTTTGGCTAATCCCTTCGCTTTGTCTCATCTAGTCTCTCCCTACCCCCTCTCCTCTGACAGCTGTCAGTCTGTCCCATGTGTCCATGCCTCTATTTCTATTTTGCTCATCAGTTTATTTTGTTTATTAGATTCTACAATAAGTGAGATCATATGGTATTTGTCTTTCTCTGACTGGCTTATTTCACATATTGCTGGTGGGAGTATAAAGTGGAACTTAACTTTAAAAATTTACAGTATCTACTAAAGATGAAAGTATGAGTACCTAACACCTAGTAATTTCACTCCTAAATATATATATCCAATAGAAACAAATGTGGGTGTTCATTCAAAGACATGTATATAACTTATCAGAAAATCATCATTTGTAATAGCCACAAACTGGAAACAATCCAAAAGTCCATCAATACATGAAACTTTACTTGAATAGCATTATAAACTACTGACACATATAACAATGTGAATGAATCTCAAAAACAGTTTGCTGAGCAAAATAGCCAGACACAAAGGAGTACATACTCTATCATCCCATTTATATCAACTTTTAGAAAAGGCACATGTAATCTATGATAAGAAGTCAAAATAGGGGTTACTTCCTGGGAAGGTACAGGTGTAATATAAAATCAGAAAGGACCAGTGGGAACTTTCTCATATGTTATCTGTGTTATATATCTTTATTTCTATAGAAGTTATACAGGCATATACACATATGTGCAATTTTATTTAGCCGCACACATAAGATTATTGTTCTTTATGTATTTTATGCATGTTATATCCTAATAAAAATTTAAGCTCCTGAGGTAATTCTTATATTACATCTCTCCTCACTCTTTGAGCCTCTTTAAACCATGAAACTGAACAATATTCTGGGGTTTCTAGGGTAACTACCTTTCCTTGTGGCCCATATTGTCTCTGTGACTTCTCTGTTCTAGTGCTGGTGCTTTTTCTCCTTTCTCTTCTACTCAGGCCAAACTTATAGAATATTCCAATTGCTATGTTCCAATCCACAAGTATCATCTCTAGGATAGTCTATTTCTGCCCTCTTCCCTGTTCCATAATTTAGGATTGTTCATGTTATAAAAGTCCAAGGGCTCAGGGGAACTTATGGAAGATTTGCTCTTAAAGTGTCTTTCAAATAAAAAAGTAGGCCATCATAGACAGTGAGCCATTAGTAACCCTAATGCAATACTGGCCCCATTCCAATGATTTTCTTTTGGAGATAAACAACCTAGATCAGACAAGTAATAAAGGGATTCTTTCTTGGCTTTAAGTACCCACTGAATAATTTCTAATGTGTCTCTAAATAATCATCAATGGCTTTTACAGAGTTACCTTTAAGCTAATTATCCTTTGCCTTCTTTTCTCCTCTTTCCTCTATCCTTATGTTTTTATTCCTTCACATGATGCTATCCATTTTAAATACTTATACCATTCTATTCCTCAGTGCTCTTCTACAATGCTTTTAAAAATTTATCCTTGGACCTCTCATCCCCTACCATGGTCTAAAAATTGAACTATTTAAGGCATACAATATGTATAAGTCAAATTAATCTCCCACATTATCACCTGTATCTCTAACAAACTCGCCTTAAACACAAAATCTCATACTTTCCAGAAAGATGAATCATAAGCATATTATCATCCCAATGCTGATACATTTCTGGCCAATCACAACACAGACCACAGTACTGTTATATTAATGGCTAGATATGCCTACCATTATAAATATATTTTTCTAAACTAAAATACACAGAAAATACCTAAATCTACAGTGACAATATTTAGATATTATTTGGTAAGTCCCATCAAAGTGTAGATGCATATCTGTAGATTATTATCCTAAATGAATTAGATACCCCATGCTTGCATGCTCCGTCAATGTGGTTTTCACCTTTCCCAGGTTAGTGAAGAAGATAAAATAGTGAAGTGGAAAAAGCACCTGACTAGGAGTCAGGAGAATGAGTGCTTGTTTTGGCTCTGCTACTAAGTAGCTATATATTTTTGAGCAACTACTATATCTCTTGGCTTTAGATTTGTCTGTTCTGTAAAATGAAGAGCTTAGAAGAACATTTTTTTTATTATCCCCATTTTTTAATTAACATATTTATTGATTATGCTATTACAGTTGTCCCATCCCCCCCCACTCCACTCCATCTGCCCACCCCCTCCCTCCTACATTCCCCCCCTATAGTTCATGTCCATGGGTCATATTTATAAGTTCTTTGGCTTCTACATTTCCTACACTATTCTTACACTCCCCCTGTCTATTTTCCACCTATCATCTATGCTACTTATTCTCTGTACCTTTCCCCCCCTCTCCCCCTCCCACTCCCCTATTGACAACCCTCCATGTGATCTCCATCTCTATGGTTCTGTTCCTGTTCTAGTTGTTTGCCTGGTTTGCTCTTGTTTTTGATTTAGGTGTGGTTGTTAATAACTGTGAGTTTGCTGTCATTTTTACTGTTCCTATTTTTTATCTTCTTTTTCTTAGGTAAGTCCCTTTAACATTTCATATAATAGGGGCTTGGTGATGATGAACTTCTTTAACTTGACCTTATCTGAGAAGCACTTTATCTTCCCTTCCATTCTAAATGATAGCTTTGCTGGATACAGTAATCTTGGATGTAGGTCCTTGCGTTTAATCTTGGGTAATGTAATTATGATGTGCCTTGGTGTGTTCCTCCTTGGGTCCAGCTTCTTTGGGGCTCTCTGAGCTTCCTGGACTTCCTGGAAGTCTATTTCCTTTGCCAGATGAGGGAAGTTCTCCTTCATTATTTGTTCAAATAAGTTTTCAAGTTTTTGTTCTTCCTCTTCTCCTTCTGGCACCCCTATAATTCGGATGTTGGAACGTTTCAAGATGTCCTGGAGGTTCCTAAGCCTCTCCTCATTTTTCCGAATTCTTGTTTCTTCATTCTTTTCTGGTTGGATGTTTCTTTCTTCCTTCTGGTCCACACCATTGATTTGAGTCCCAGTTTCCTTCGCATCACTATTGGTTCCCTGTACATTTTCCTTTGTTTCTCTTAGCATAGGCTTCATTTTTTCATCTAGTTTTCGAACAAATTCAACCAATTCTGTGAGCGTCTTAATAATCAGTGTTTTGAACTGGGCATGTGACAGGTTGGCTATCTCTTCCTTGCTTAGTTGTATTTTTTCTGGAGCTTTGAAGTGTTCTGTCATTTGGGCCTTTTTTTTTTTTTTGTCTTGGCGCTTCTGTTACTTAAAGGGGCGGAGCCTTAGGTGTTCACTGGGGCGGGGTAACGCTGGTCTCTGCTCTGTGACGCTGTATGTGGGGGAGGGGCCGAGAGGGAGCAATGGCGCCCGCTTCACTCGCCTCCGGATTTCAATCTTTCACTCCACTACCCACAATCAAACTGGGCCCCTTTGGTGCTGGTTCCCTTGTGGGTGGGCTTGTGCACACTCTAGGCCTCTGTGGGTCTCTCCAACGACCTCTCCCGTGAGGCTGGGAGTCTATCCTGCTGCTGCCCCAACCCCTACGGGCATTTTCAATCAGAGGTTTGAGGCTTTATTTCCCCAAGCTGGAGCCCTGGGTTGCGCGGTCTGCTTCGCTCCCCGCCATTTGTCTGGTTTATCTGTGCGCGAATGTGCCGCTGCAGGGTACTCCCCGCCGCTCTGCCTGCCCTGTTCTCCGCCACTCTGAGTCTGGCCCTCTCGGTTTATCTGTGCGCGAATGTGGGGCCACAGGGTCTGCTAGTGGTCATACTGCCTGCCCCGTTTGTCCCACACTCTGCCAGTCTCGTTCCCGCCACGGCCACTTGAGTCCTCTCCACCCCAGTGCCCGTCTCCGCCCCTCCTACCGGTCTGGATGAATGGTTATTTTTTATTTCCTTGTTGTTGGACTTCCTTGCCGTTCGATTTTCTGTCAGTTCTGGTTGTGCGAGGAGGCGCAGTGTGTCTACCTACGCCGCCATCTTGGTTCTCCTCAGAGTAGAACATTTTTTAATTTGTATTTTGCTTTATAGTTTTAAAAATTCTTTATAACAACTTTCTTATCTGACCTCACAACAAACTATGAGTTATGCAAAATAGCTATTATATTTTTCTATTTTACAAATTAGGCCCAGGGTAGCAAAAGTATTTCTTCAAGGTTACACAGGGCAGAACCAGAGCTAGAACCTTTCTACTGTAATGTTCTTTCCATACTACCATAGTGGCCTTTTAAAGCCTGTTAAGGGCTAGAACCGCTTACCACTGTCAAACAGTTTCTTGAGGAAAGCCATACCAATTACTAATCCATGATATTTTCTTTTCCTCAGATATGAGCTCATGGTAACCTTTTCCTTTCATATAGCATACTTAGTACATTCTGTGCCATTTAACTTTATCTCCTGCTGAATCACTGTACTCCCACATTCTGAGGCTTTGGAAGGTGCTGAAGCAATCTGGTAGGGTGAGATACCTTACTTTAGCCGTAATGAGGAAGCTGGGGGCCTGAGGATGTAGAACTAGTAAACATAGGGTAATGATGAGCTAAAAAGAGGAATACAATTACTTATTTCAAATTGTTTTTCTTCTAGACTGCTTATTATTTAAACAGTAATCTTTTAGCCTTACGTTTTTGTTAATCACTCTCTCTTTGCCCTGAGTCATTCTGATCTTTGAGGCAAGGAGCCAGTTTTCTTCTGCAGGAAGGTTATTGCTTATCCTACTGTCTGGGGGATGGGGATATCTTAACGGTTGGTATTTGAAAAGCTTGATGAGGAAACAGGAAGGGCATGCCAAGGGCTGGGACAAATCATTCTCCATCTTCTTATAGATGCCATCTCAATTCTTAATTATCCAACTATTTCATTCAAACATTTGTTTTGAGCAGTTATTCATAGTCTATCTATCTAACATCTATCTATCTATCTATCTATCTATCTATCTATCTATCTATCTATCTATCTATGATATACTCTGTTAGTCACCAGAATACAAATACAAAAGATCAAAAGCAGTTTCTGCCTATAAGTACCTTATGTCACGAGCACAACATATGATATGCTGAATATTATATGCTTTCAAAATACTATATGTATCTAACACTTCTTTTTCTTGGTTCACTAAATATGAAGTAAATTTGAAAAGATGTTGGTATTTCTCCTATGAAAAACATTTGTTGGTTTTAGTAAATCCTTCTTGGTATTCTGAAAGGGGGATATTACAGTGGGCCAGGTTTCTGGCCGAAGTTTGTCAGAAATGTTGCCAACATGTGAAATCAGCCAAAGTTTCTCTGGTGCCCTTCCAACCTCCCTGACTATTGGCTCTCAAATCTCTAATGCCTTCAAACTATGCCCCAGCTTTCCAAGCCCTCTTCTTATTGCGTCTCACCCAGATCTTCTTTACTTGGGCAGTTCATACTTAGAGCTTTTCCATTCAGTCTTCTACTGGGTAAAATGCATCTATACTCTTTTTCAGATGGCCATGGACTTGGAGAGACTAACCTTATGGAGACAGATACTGATTCAGGATACATTTAATTAGAGGACAGTCCTAGTTGCCTCTTATCAATTCTACTATCAATCCACCAATGAAGAGATTTCTCCTCCTTTACCAGGCTGTTAGAACTGTAGCTTATCCCATTTGTCTTCTTTATCATCTTTTTTAAGTTGAATTCCACAATAGCTATCTTTATTTTGCTTCAATTCAAAATTCTATAGGTGTTTTACTATTATGTGTGCTGTATTTTACAAAGAACCCTGGACAAATTTTTAATTACAACTGTAACCCTAGCTTGGAAAATTCAGTGACCATAGTTGAAAGGAACCCAGAGTTCATTTTGGATAGTGGTTCCCAATCTTCTTCTCATGAAGATACAAATAGAAGGTAGTATTTGTCTATCTAACTGGGACAAACAGAAAGGCTGCTTGCAGCCAGAGGCAACTGGCCTGAAAGTCCAGCCATCCAATGCCCTGTCTGGTCACCATGAAGGCTGCAGGAATCAATATCTTATTGCTTACCTATAGTCCATTTGTGGTGAACCACTGTGCCAAAGACAACACACCAGTTGGGAGATTCTAAAATTTTTTTCACTGTCCTTTCATATTGAAGATAAATATCTTTTTTTTTAATTTGTACAAAAAATTTATTCCCACTTTATAGATAAGAAAACCAAAGCCCATAGAGTTTAAGAAATGTGTGCAATGACTCAATCTAGTTCATGTTAGAGAAAAGATGTAATTCAAATGAATACCAGTTATATGAGGTCTGTCCAGAAGGTATCCAGCCATGTACTATGAAAAATAGAGACATTTATTGAAGAAGATATCAGATATAAGAAACATTGTACATAGGACAATGACGCCTCAGTCTCCTTCAAAGTAGGCACCTTGGGACCTCACACAGTTCTCCCAATCTCCATCAGCTGCCCAGTTGTATTTTCCTGAATCTCATTGATGATCTGAAATCTCTTCCCTTTCAAAGGTGATTTTAGTTTTGATAGCAAGACTTTCTCTATAGGTTCAAAACACTGAAAGCTTTTTTACAATAGATGAGGTTTGTCCAGAAAAAGTCCAGCCATTGTTAATGTAATGAGAATAGTTTGCGTAGCATCATGTCACGGGGCAGCCAAGGACAGTGGACTAGAATGTGCATGCATGAACAAAGATAAATATCTTGTATGAAGTCTTTTCAAGTATATTTCCATTGTCTGCTTGAAAACTTTCAGTGTTGAAAAACTCACTGCCTCTCAAGAAAGGAAGTCTGTTCCATTATTGCCTAAAACTGGTAGTTATACAGTTCTACTTTTATCAAAGTAAAGTTTGCCTCTCAGAACAAAGCACATTCCTTTAGGTGGGATTTGGTCAGAGCAAATTTAAGTAGAATTTTTACAACTTCCTTCTTCTGTATACTATATTTTTATTAATTAATACTGAGACTTTTTATTAAATTTATTGGGGTGTCATTGGTTTAAAAAACCATACAGGTTTCAAGTAGACTACTCAACAAAACACCATCTACACACTGCATCGTGCTCCCATCACCCCAAGCAAAGTCTCTTTTTGTCCCCATTTGCCTCCCTTTGTTTACCTCCACCTACCCCTTACCCCCTTAAAAATATACACACATTTATACGGACTACAGTGTGGTAATAACCAGAAGACTGAGATTTTACTTTATTTTTTAGTAATTACACATTGTTAACTCACAGGCTGTCAATTAAGTCCCCTAAATCTCTTTTCACATATGAAGCTCTTCAGCCAAGTCTCCTTCCTGTGTATTTGAAGAATTTTTTTTCTTTCATGTTTGTTTATTTTAAAATATTAAAAAATAGAAAAAATATCATAATGACAGATTTTACAGTACATTTGAAATCAAAGTCCATGGAAACAACGATAAGGGTGGAAGTTAAAGAATCATCTCAATAAACAATAGCTCATTTAGTCAAAAACTTTGGAGTTTCAGGAACAGCAACGACGTGCACTGTTAAATAATAAAAATTGCTTCTCAGACTGGCCGGCTGGGAACTGCTCAAGCAGCGGCACAGAGGCCCCCCAGCCAGGATTATCCTCCAGTTCTCCCAGCACCTGGCTGATCAGTTCAGTCATAAGCACATTTACATATAGTCATGTGGAAAGCACTCCAGTTGTTTCTGTTCAGGGAGACCAGGGCAGTCTTTTCTGTCAAAATCATGGCTCCAGAATACAGAATTCCAGAGGAGAAAATGCCGCCATTGGTAAGTGTTTTGTTTTTGATAACTTTCAGGTAACTGCCCGTCTTCCCTTGGAGTGCAGTTTTTCAAATGGATGTGCCTGGCACGTTTGTTCATTTAGTTCTTGGTAAAAGTGCTAAATATACCCTCTGTCCATTTTTCCCTTCAGTGCAGACATCAAGTTTCACTCTTTCTGCCTCCCTAACCCTTCAAAAAGTAGGATGAAAAAATTATTATTCATTTGACATCATCACAAAAACTACATTGTATTGTGCTCATCCCTTCTATTCCCAGTGATATTCTCAAATTTATTAATATCTCTCCAGCCCCATACATATTACTAGTCACTTTAAATTCTTCAGATAGGCATTTGCACTTTTTTAAATATTTTTAAAAAATATATATTTATTGATTATGCTATTACAGTTGTCCCATTACCCCCCCAACTCCACTCCATCCTGCCCACCCCCTCCCTCCCACATTCCCCCCCTATAGTTCATGTCCATGGGTCATGTATATAAGTTCTTTGGCTTCTACATTTCCTACACTATTCTTACCCTCCCCCTGTCTATTTTCTACCTACCATTTATGCTACTTATTCTCTGCACCTTTCCCCCTCTCCCCCTCTCACTCCCCTATTGACAACCCTCCATGTGATCTCCATTTCTGTGGTTCTGTTTCTGTTCTAGTTGTTTGCTTAGTTTTCTTTTGTTTTGGTTTTAGGTGTGGTCGTTAATAACTGTGAGTTTGCTGTCATTTTTACTGTTCCTATTTTTGATCTTCTTTTTCTTAGGTAAGTCCCTTTAACATTTCATATAATAAGGGCTTGGTGATGATGAACTTCTTTAACTTGACCTTATCTGAGAAGCACTTTATCTTCCCTTCCATTCTAAATGATAGCTTTGCTGGATACAGTAATCTTGGATGTAGGTCCTTGCGTTTAATCTTGGGTAATGTAATTATGATGTGCCTTGGTGTGTTCATCCTTGGGTCTAGCTTCTTTGGGACTCTCTGAGCTTCCTGGACTTCCTGGAAGTCTGTTTCCTTTGCCAGATTAGGGAAGTTCTCCTTCATTATTTGTTCAAATAAGTTTTCAATTTTTTGTTCTTCCTCTTCTCCTTCTGGCATCCCTATAATTCGGATGTTGGAACGTTTCAAGATGTCCTGGAGGTTCCTAAGCCTCTCCTCATTTTTCCGAATTCTTGTTTCTTCATTCTTTTCTGGTTGGATGTTTCTTTCTTCCTTCTGGTCCTCACCATTGATTTGAGTCCCAGTTTCCTTCGCATCACTATTGGTTCCCTGTACATTTTCCTTTGTTTCTCTTAGCATAGGCTTCATTTTTTCATCTACTTTTCGAACAGATTCAACCAACTCTGTGAGCATATTGATAACCAGTGTTTTGAACTGTGCATCCGATAGGTTGGCTATCTCTTCCTTGCTTAGTTGTATTTTTTCTGGAGCTTTGAAGTGTTCTGTCATTTGGGCCATTTTTTTTTCTTTTTTCTTTTTTTTTTTGTCTTGGCGCATCTGTTACTTTAAGGAGGGGAGCCTTAGGTGTTCACCGGGGCGGGGTAACGCTGGTTGCTGTGCTGTGACGCTGTACGTGGGGGAGGGGCCCAGAGGGAGCAATGGCGCCTGCTTCACTCTCCTCCGGATTTCAATCTTTCACTCTGCTACCCACAATCAAACTGGGCCCCTTTGGTGCTGGTTCCCTTGTGGGTGGGCTTGTGCACACTCTAGGCCCCTGTGGGTCTCTCCAATGACCTCTCCCGTGAGGCTGGGAGTCTCTCCTGCTGCCGCCCCAACCCCCACGGGCGTTTTCAATCAAAGGTTTGAGGCTTTATTTCCCCGAGCTATAGCCCTGGGTTGCGCGGTCTGCTTCGTTCCCCGCCGTTAGTCCGGTTTATCTATGTTCGAATGTGGGGCTGCGGTGTGCTACCCGCACTCTGCCTGCCCCGCTCTCCGCCACTCCGAGTCCGTCCCTCTCGGTTTATCTGCGTGAATGTGTGGCCGCAGGGTCTGCTAGTGTTAGGACTGCCTGCCCGTTCGTCCCACACTCCAGCAGTCTCGGTCCCGCCACAGGTACTAGAGTCCTCTCCACCCCGGTGCCCGTCTCCGCCCCTCCTACCGGTCTAGATGAATGTTTATTTTTTATTTCCTTGGTGTCGGACCCCCTTGCCGTTCGATTCTCTGTCAGTTCTGGTTGTGTGAGGAGGCGCAGTGTGTCTACCTATGCCGCCATCTTGGTTCTCGCCTGAAGAATTTTTATATTAATCATGATCACATTTTATTTTTTAAAAATATTAAGACCATTTTGGCTCTCTTCATCCGTAAGTCATCAGCAAAAGTATTGAGCTCGCTTTTAGTTTAATTGTTCAATTAGTTGTGAGTCCACAACTAATTAATTGTGTTGTCATTCTTCTATTGTTTTCATAAGTATATCATACAAAACTTGCTCAAATGCTTCCATGGTTCAATCCAGATACACTATGTAAACAGCATAAGAAGGAAGTGTAATATGTCTGTAAATAGACATGAAATTATAAGTTGAAAGCTTAGCTGTCACTTGCCAATAAGAACACAAGAATTCATGTGGATATGTCTCTGGCTTACTTGAGGAGAAAGGCTACAAGGGAAACCAGAAATATGTCTCTCCATGGAAAAATAAGAGGAAAATGTGGACAGTCATGGAATGGGAAGGGAAATGTATCAGAGTAATTGAGAGTGATCTACACTTAGCTCAAAAATATGAAAGTATCTCCAAATGTAAGAAGTAGTTGAGGACCAGCAAGGTGGGCGGGACAAGACTTTAGGTGTTAGGAGACACACGACAAAGATGGTGGTCCCTAAACAGGAATATATCCACAATTTTGGTCATTATGAGTAAAACAAAGGACATCCAAAAGACTATGAATTAGGCAGTGTGGGAAAGGTGTGACTGTCCAGCTATATCTGCCAGCTACTGACAATGTCGCTATGAATTCTTTTCTGTTAATTGAGCTTCTTAATGTAACACTGTGCCAAGGATATAAAATATGCAAAATATAATGTTAGGGGAAAAAGAAAGCTGCTTGCCTCAGTACAAGAGATATTTCCAGCTGTACCATATACTAAAATAGAGCACTCATAGTGGTAACTTAATTTGGGCCTTTTGTTCTATCAGCAATCAGCATGGAGTTTTCAGTAGGAAATTAGAATATTCTGTCAAAATTGTTGATCATACATGTTAGTTCCTGTGATCATCACTTTTTTTCTTCTCAACAATAATTCTTGTTTGGTAATTAGTTCTAAAGTTCTGACTAAACTTTACTTTGAGATCACATTTTATAAGCTCTTAAATTTCCCTTTATTCTTTTGAAACTAAGGACTATATTTTTCAGCCTCTATTTTAAAGACTATATTTTTTAGAGCAGTTTTATATTCACAGCAAAGTTGAACAGAAAGTACAGAGAATTTCCATATACCACCTGCCCTGCACATCCCTAGCTTCCCCCACTATCAAAATCCCCCACCAAAATGATATGTGTCACAATCAATGACATCATTATCACCCAAAGTTTATAGTTTACATTAGGATTCTCTCTTGGGTTGTACATTCTATGGGTTTGAACAAATGTATAAGGGTATATACCCACCATTATAGTATCATACAGAATAGTTTCACTGCCCTAAAAATCTTCTGTGCTCTGCCTCTTTATTCCCCCCTGTCCCCCAAATCCCTGGCAACTACTAATCTTTTTTATTGACTCCATAATTTGCCTTTTTGAAGAATGTCATAAAGTTGGATTTGTACAATTTATAGCCTTTTCAGATTGTCTTCTTTCACTTTATAATCGGCAGTTGAGATACCTTCATGTCTTTTATGGTTCCTCCATAACACATTTCTTTTTAGTACTAATAATATTTCATTGTCTGGATGTACCACAGTTTATTTATCCATCTACCCAGTGAAGAACACCTTGATTACTTCTAAGTTTTGGAAATGATGAATAAAGGTGTTATAAACATTCATGTATAAGTTTCTAAATTTCTTTTTTCTGCAATTACTTCATGTCCCATTTAATCTTTTTTATTTACATTTGCATATTTTAATTGTTTTTCAGCTTTTCCATTTTTTATTTTAACAGAGTAATAACACAGTATAGCAACAATATTTAATTTTGTTTATTTTGAAATTTAAGATGAGACGCCAAAATTTCAATAAAAATATTTTGTCATGATTAGTCAAATATATGCAGCCAATGTGGAATCACATATTTATTATGCAAAAGTTCCAATACTTATTTGATCTTTATTGTATTTTTTCCATTACCATTTAGTACCCTTACAGCACCCTCCCCGCCAGCAATCACTGCACTGTTGTCCATGTCAATGAGTCCTTTCCTCTTTTGCAAATCCCTCCACCCCATAACCTTCCTCCCCACAAGCTGTCATCTGCTCTTACCTATGAGTCTGTCTGTTTTGCTTGTTAATTCAGTTTGTTCATTAGATTCCACGTATGAGTGAAATCCCATGGTATTTGTCTTTCTCTGCCTGGCTTATTTCACTTAGCATAATGTTCTCCAAGTCCATCCATACTGTCACAAAGGATAAAATTTTCTTCTTTCATATGGTTGAGCAGTATTCCACTGTGTAAATACCCCATAGTTGTTTTCCCCACTCACCTATTGATGGATACTTGGGCAGCTTCCATATCTTGCAGGTTGTAAATAACACTGCAATGGACACAGCGGAGCTTATATTCTTTCGAATTAGTGTTTTGGGTTCCTTCAGATATATTCCCAGAAGTGGGATCGCTGGATCAAAAGGCAGATCCCTTTTTAGTTTTTTGAGGTATCTGCATACTGCTTTCCACAGTGGCTGCATCAGTCTGCATCCCCACCAACAGTGCAAATGGGTTCCCCTTTCACCACATTCTCGCCAGCACTTGTTGTTTGTTGATTTATTAATAGTAGCCATTCTGACAGATATGAGATGGTATCTCATTGTAGTTTTAATTTGCATTTCTCTGACGATTAGTGACATTCAGCGTCTATTGCCATCTGTTTGTCCTCTTTGCAGAAGTGTCTATTCATGTCCTTTGCCAATTTTTAAATGGGGTTGTTTGTTTTTCTGATGTTCAGTTTTGTAAGTACTTCATATCAACCCCTTATCAGATGTATCAGTGAATATATTCTCCCATTCTGTGGGTTGTCTTTATTTTGTTGATGATTTCCTTTGCTGTGCAGAAAATTTTTAGTTTGATGTAGTCCCATTTGTTTATTTTTTCTTCTGTTTCCCTTGCCTGGAGAGATATATCTCATAAAAAATTGCTATGAGTAACATCTAAGATTTTGCTGCTGATGATTTTTTTTACAATTTTATGGTTTTGTTCTAACATTTAAGCCTTTAAAATCCATTTTAAATTTATTCTTTTTATAAAGAGTATTTCATGTTTTAAAGGTTTTGTTTATTTATTTTTAGAGGGAGGGAGAAAGAGAAGGACAGACACGTCAATGTGTGGTTGCCTCTCATGTGCCCTTTATGGGGACCTGGCCCGTAACCCAGACATGTGCCCTAGGCTGGGAATTGAACCAACAACCCTTTGGCTTTCAGGCCAGCACTTAATCCACTGAGCCACATTGGCCATGGCTGAATTTATTCTTGTGTGTGGAGTAAGAAGTTGGTTTAGTTTCATTCTCTGCATATATCTGTCTTAATTTTCTCAACACCATTTATTGAATAAACTACCTTTAGTCCATTGTATGTGTGTTTTCTCTGTGGAATATTTACTATAAGTATGTGGTTTTATTTGGAGGCTCTCTACTCTGTTCCATTGATCTTCATGTCTTTTTTTTGTGTGTGCCAGTGCCATGCTGTTTTGATTACTATGGACTTATAGTATAGTTTCATATTGTTACGGGAGAAACTCCCAGAAACTCGGGTCTTCTCTTCTTGCCGACACAGTAAAGAATTACAGATCAGTGAGCCTACTGTCATGCAAGCAAAGTTTATTAGTGCTAAGTTCTAATAGGAAAGTAAAAACAAGAGTGGCTAGAGCAGGGGGTGGAAAAGTAGGGTGGCCAGAGGTCGGGTGACTAGCACCCAGGGTGGGGGCCAGAGGCCAGGTGGCCAGGGGCCCCCATGTGGCAAAAAGAGCCAAGAAAGCCAAGAGAAGGGTCCTTTGTTTTGAGGGCTTATATAATTGGTGGGATCGAGGTGAAGGAGTTACATATTGATTGACAGGTAAAAGTGGTGCCAGCTTACCCCCGAGGACACATGACTACCCATATAAGTATGTGTGGGGGTCTGCTGGCCCAAATAATTACTTGCTGCAGACTCTATTTGTTCATTTTGCATATGTGATGGAAGGCACACAGTAACTAAAGTTGTTTTATGGGTTTTAGGCACTTAGGCACTGTAGTCCCCCCTGCCCTTCTCCCTTCCAGGCCTAGGGATGAATGCAGTCTCAAGGTTTTCATTATCAACCCTAGCGGGGATGATAATAACAGACTTTCAAGGGATTCCCCCCTCCTACACTATCATAGTTGTTGTTAGGAACACCTGGAAGCCTTATCAGACCAGGCTCAGGATTATACAGGATTACTGGGTCAATGTGTGAGCTTTTGTTTTTAGTCTCCTGTATTAAGTTCTTTGTTAGATTGCACTGGTGAGGGCCCTGCCTTTATTTTCTCTCAAGGTGGCTCATTCCACCATAACAATATTAGGTAGCATGATTCCTCCAACCCTGTTCTTCTTTCTTTTTAAAAAAAATATATTTATTGATTATGCTATTACAGTAGTCCCATTCCCCCCCCCCACTCCATTCCATCCTGCAGACCCCCTCCCTCCCACATTCCCCCCCTATAGTTCATGTCCATGGGTTATACTTATGTTCTTTGGCTTCTACATTTCCTACACTATTCTTACCCTCCCCCTGTCTATTTTCCACCTATCATTTATGATACTTATTCTCTGTACCTTTCTCCCCCTCTCCCCCTCCTGCTCCCCTATTGATAACCCTCCATGTGATCTCCATTTCTGTGGTTCTGTTCCTGTTCTAGTTGTTTGCTTAGTTTTCTTTTGTTTTGGTTTTAGGTGTGGTTGTTAATAACTGTGAGTTTGCTGTCATTTTTACTGTTCCTATTTTTTATCTTCTTTTTCGTGGGTAAGTCCTTTTAACATTTCATATAATAAGGGCTCGGTGATGATGAACTCCTTTAACTTGACCTTATCTGAGAAGCACTTTATCTTCCCTTCCATTCTAAATGATAGCTTTGCTGGATACAGTAATCTTGGATGTAGGTCCTTGCCTTTCATGACTTGGAATACTTCTTTCCAGCCCCTTCTTGCCTGGAAGGTCTCTTTGGAGAAATCAGCTGACAGTCTTATGGGAACTCCTTTGTAGGTAACTGTCTCCTTTTCTGTTCCTGCTTTTAAGATTCTCCCCTGTTTAATCTTGGATAATGTAATTATGATGTGCCTTGGTGTGTTCCTCCTTGGGTCCAGCTTCTTTGGGACTCTCTGAACTTCCTGGACTTCCTGGAAGTCTACTTCCTTTGCCAGATGAGGGAAGTTCTCCTTCATTATTTGTTCAAGTAAGTTTTCAAGTTTTTGTTCTTCCTCTTCTCCTTCTGGCACCCCTATAATTCAGATGTTGGAATGTTTCAAGATGTCCTGGAGGTTCCTAAGCCTCTCCTCATTTTTCCGAATTCTTGTTTCTTCATTCTTTTCGGGTTGGATGTTTCTTTCTTCCTTCTGGTCCACACTGTTGATTTGAGTCCCAGTTTCCTTCGTATCACTCTTGGTTCCCTGTACATTTTCCTTTGTTTCTCTTAGCATAGCCTTCATTTTTTCATCTAGTTTTCGACCAAATTCAACCAATTTTGTGAGCATCCTTATTACCAGCATTTTGAACTGTGCATCTGATAGGTTGGCTATCTGTTCGCTGCTTATTTGAATTATTTCTGGAGCTTTGAAGTGTTCTGTCATTTGGGCCATTTTTTTTTTTTTTGGCGTGTCTGTTACATAAGGGGCGGAGCCTTAGGTGTTCACTGGGGCAGGGTAACGCTGGTTGCTGTGCTGTGACGCTGTACGTGGGGGAGGGGCCGAGAGGCAATGGCTCCTGCTCCACTCTCCACCAGATTTGAGTCACTCCCTCTGCTACCCACAATCAAATTGGGCCCCTCTGGTGCTCGTTCCCGAGTGGGTGGGCTTGTGCATGCCCTAGTCCCCTGTGGGTCTCTCCAACGACCTCTCCTGTGAGGCTGGGAGTCTCTCCTGCTGCTGCCCCAACCCCCATGGGTGTTTTCAATCAGAGGTTTGAGGCTTTATTTCCCCGAGCCGTAGCCCTGGGTTGCGTGGTTTGCTTCGCTCCCCGCGGTTGGTCCTTGTTTATCTATGCGCAAATGTGGGGCTGCAGGGTGCTAAATGCTGCTCTGCCTGCCCCGTTCTCCGCCACTCTGAGTCCAGACCTCTCGGGTTATCTGTGTGCGAATGTAGGGCCGCAGGGCCTGCTAGTGGTCAGACTGCCTGCCCCGTTTGTCCCACACTCTGCCAGTCTCAGTCCCGCCACAGCAACATGAGTCCTCTCCGCCCTGGCTGCCCGTCTCCGCCCCTCCTACCGGTCTGGATGAATGTTTATTTTTTATCTCCGTGTCAGACTTCCTTGCCATTTGATTTTCTGTCAGTTCTGGTTGTGCGAGGAGGTGCAGTGTGTCTACCTATGCCGCCATCTTGCTTCTCCCTGTTCTTCTTTCTTGAGATCAGTGTTCCTATGTGGGGCTTTCTGTGGTTCCATATAAATTTTTGAAATATTAGTCCTAGTTCTGTGAAATACATCATTGGAGTCTTGATAGGAATTGCATGAAATCTATAGACTGCTTTGGAGAATATGGTAATTTTAATGATGTTAGTTACTCCTATCCATGAACACAGTACATGCTTTCACTTATTTATATCTTCAATTTCTTTCTTCAGTGACTCATAATTTTCCATGTACAGATATTTTGCATCCTTGGTTAGGTTTAGTCCTAGGTATTTTATTCATTTTGTAGCAATTGTGAATGCGATTGTTTTCTTAATTTCCCTTTCTGTTAGTTTGTTGTTGGTATATAAATATGCAACTGATATCTGGATATTGATTTTGTATCCTGCTACTTTGCTGAATTCATTTATATGTTCTAGTAGTTTCTTAGTGGAATCTTTGGGGTTCTCTATGTACAGAATCATGTCATCTGTAAATACAGTTTTACTTTTTCCTTTCCAATTTGGTTGCCTTTTATCTCTTCTTCTTGTCTGATTGCCATGGCTAGGACTTCCAGTACTATGTGAATAAGAGAGGTGAAAGCAGACATCCCTATCTTCTTCCCATTGTCAAGGGGGACAAATAATTTCTGCCCATTAAGTATGATGTTGGCAGAGGTGTTGTCATATATGACCTTTATTATGTTTATATATGTTCCCTTTAATCCCATTTTGCTGACAGTTTTTATAAATGGGTAGTGGATTTTATCAAATGCTTTTTCTGCATGTATTGATATGATCATGTGGTTTTTATCCTTCATTTTGTATATGTGGTAAATTGCATTTATTAATATGTGAATGTTGTACCAAACTTGCATTCTCAGAATAAATCCAACTTGATCGTGGTGTATGATCTTTTTGATGCATTGCTATATTCATTTTATTAATATTTTGTTGAGGATTTTAGCATCTATGTTCATCAGGGATATTGGCCTATAATTTTCTCTCTTTGTAGTGTCTTTATCTGGTTTTGGAATTAGGATAATGTGGGCCTCATAAAATGAGTTGGGGAGCCTTTCCTCCTCTTGAATTTTCTGAAATAGCTTGAGAAGGAAAGGTGTTAGTTTTTCTTGTAATGTTTGGTAAAATTCACCTGTGAGCCATCCAGTCTAGGGCTTTTGTTGGGAGATTTTTGATAACTACACTTTGATTACTTCAATTTCTTTCTTTTTCTTTTTTTTTTTTTTTAGCTTAAAGGGTTTTTTTTGTTTTTTTTATATATTTATTGATTATGCTATTACAGTTGTCCCATTTCCCCCCCCCGCCACTCCACTCCATCCTGCCCACCCCCTCCCTCCCACATTCCCCCCCTATATAGTTCATGTCTATGGGTCATACTTACAAGTTCTTTGGCTTCTACATTTCCTATACTATTCTTACCCTCCCCCTGTCTATTTTCCATCTATCATCTATGCTACTTATTCTCTGTACCTTTCCCCCCCCTCCCCCTCCCACTCCCCTATTGACAACCCTCCATGTGATCTCCATCTCTATGGTTCTGTTCCTGTTCTAGTTGTTTGCCTAGTTTGCTCTTGTTTTTGTTTTAGGTGTGGTCGTTAATAACTGTGAGTTTGCTCTCATTTTTACTGTTCCTATTTTTGATTCTCTTTTTCTTAGGTAAGTCCCTTTAACATTTCATATAATAAGGGCTTGGTGATGATGAACTTCTTCAACTTGACCTTATCTGAGAAGCACTTTATCTTCCCTTCCATTCTAAATGATAGCTTTGCTGGATACAGTAATCTTGGATGTAGGTACTTGCCTTTCATGACTTGGAATACTTCTGGCCTGTAAGGTCTCTTTGGAGAAATCAGCTGACAGTCTTATGGGAACTCCTTTGTAGGTAACTGTGTTCTTTTCTCTTGCCGATTCTAAGATTCTCTCTTTCTGTTCAATCTTGGATAATGTAATTATGATGTGCCTTGGTGTGTTCCTCCTTGGATCCAGCTTCTTTGGGACTCTCTGAGCTTCCTGGACTTCCTGGAAGTCTACTTCCTTTGCCAGATGAGGGAAGTTCTCCTTCATTATTTGTTCAAATAAGTTTTCAAGTTTTTGTTCTTCCTCTTCTCCTTCTGGCACCCCTATAATTCAGATGTTGGAATGTTTCAAGATGTCCTGGAGGTTCCTAAGCCTCTCCTCATTTTTCCGAATTCTTGTTTCTTCATTCTTTTCTGGTTGGATGTTTCTTTCTTCCTTCTGGTCCACACTGTTGATTTGAGTCCCAGTTTCCTTTGCATCACTCTTGGTTCCCTGTACATTTTCCTTTGTTTCTCTTAGTATAGGCTTCATTTTTTTCATCTGGTTTTCGACCAAATTCAACCAATTTTGTGAGCATCCTTATTACCAGCATTTTGAACTGTGCATCTGATAGGTTGGCTATCTGTTCGCTGCTTATTTGAATTATTTCTGGAGCTTTGAAGTGTTCTGTCATTTGGGCCATTTTTTTTTTTTGTCTTGGCGCTTCTGTTACTTAAAGGGGCGGAGCCATTCTGTTCCCGGGGTAGGGTAATGCTGGTGGCTGCACTGTGACGCTGTACGTGGGGGGGGGGGCCCGAGAGGGAGCAAGGTCGCCCACTTTACTCTCCACCGGATTTCAACCTTTCACTCCACTACCAACAATCAAACTGGGCCCCTCTGGTGCTATTTCCTGAGTTGGTCGGCTTGTGCACGCCCTAGGCCCCTGTGGGTCTCTCCAACGAGCTGTCCCGTGAGGCTGGGAGTCTCTCCTGCTGCCGCCCCAACCCCCACGGGCATTTTCAATCAGAGGTTTGCCTGGGTTGCGCGGTCTGCTTCACTCCCCGCCGTTTGTCCGGTTTGTCTTTGCGCGAATGTGGGGCCGCGGGGTGCTACCCGCCGCTCTGCCTGCCCTGTTCTCCGCCACTCTGAGTCTGGCCCTCTCGGTTTATCTGTGTGCAAATGTGGGGCCGCAGGGTCTGCTAGTGGTCAGACTGCCTGCCCCGTTTGTCCCACACTCCGCCAGTCTTGGTCCCGCCACAGCCACGGGAGTCCTCTCCTCCCTGGCTGCCCATCTCTGCCCCTCCTACCGGTCTGGATGAATGTTTATTTTTTATCTCCTTGGTGTTGGACTTCCTTGTTGTTCGATTTTCTGTCAGTTCTGGTTGTGTGAGGAGGCGCAGTGTGTTTACCTACGCCGCCATCTTGGTTCTCTGTATGAGTATCTTTTCATATGCATATTTACTATCTATATATATTAACATCTTTGCTCAGGTGTCTGTTCAGATCTGTTACCCATTTCTTAAAATGAGATAGAACACATACCATCAATCTCTCCTTGCAACAAAAATTTTAATGTATAATACAGTATTTATGAGTAAGAGCACTATGTTGTACAGATCTATAGAACTTATTTATCCTGCATAACTGAAACTTTATACTCATTGAACAACTTCCACTTCCTGCCTCTCCCAGCCCAACAACCACCATTCTACTCTCTGTTTCCATGAGTTTCACAATTTTAGATTCCTCATTATAAATGGAATCACACAGCACTTTTTTCTTCTGTTTCTGCCTTATTTCATTTAGCATAATGCCTTCCAAATTTATCCATGTTGTTGCATATGATGGGATTTCCTTCTATTTTGGGCTGAATAACACCTATAACTAGAGCCTGATTAAAAAAAAACCAAAAAAAGTAAGCAAAATATAAACAGAGACATTGGAATAAAGAACAGACTGACAGTAACCAGAAGGGAGGGGGAAGGGGATAACAGGAGGAAGAAGAGGAAGTGTTGTCAAGGTTGTCCATGTATAAAGGACCCATAGACAAAGCCAAAGGGGGTTAAGATTGAGGGTCGGAGGAGGGAGTGTGTAGGGCGGGGGGAAGGGATGGGGAAAATGGAGACAACTGTACTTGAAAAACAATAAAAAATTAATTAAAAATATTCCAATGCATGTATATACCACATTTTATTTGTCCATTAGTCTGTCAGTGGACATTCAAGTTGTTTCCATATCTTAACTGTTGTGAACAACACTGAAAAGAAGATGCAAACATAGATAAATCATTGAAATCCTGATTTCTGTTCTTTTGGATAAGTACCCAGACTGGGATTGCTGGATCATATAGTAGTTTGATTTTAATTTTATGAGAAACCTTTATATGTTTTCCATAGCAGCTATACCATTTTATGTTCCCACCAACAGTGTACAAGTATTTCAATTTTTTATATCTTGGCCAACCCTGGTTATCTTTTTATAATAGTCATCCTAACAGATATAAGGTGATATCTTATTGTGGTTTAGATTTGTATTTTCCTAATGATTGATGGTGTTATGCACCTTTTAGAGTTCCTCTTCCATACTCTATAAGTCTTCAATATCACCAAGAAAGATCACATCCATAACTTTTCTCAGTATGAATATGATTCACCTGGTCAGAATACCTGAACCTATTGAGTGAAGTATTATTTGCCTCTTTCTCATCACTTGTATTGGGGTTAAAATTTCACTTTCTAAAGTTGTAATAAGTCCAGTGTAAAAATCATTATCTTTGACAAGGAGAAAAGGGACAAGTAGTATTTGAGTAAATCTGATCTTTTTTTAATCAGATGTTAATATAATATATGGCCCAAACATTTACCTCACATGAATCAGCATATGTGAGTGGTGCTCAAAGGATAAAGCGTGGTGATATGTCTTGTAATGGAAATCAGAAGACCTGAATTTGAATTCCTCTTTCCTCCCTGTGCTCACATATGCTGTTTTGATTTTTGACAAGTTGCTTACCCTCTATGTACCTTAGCGTCAAATGAGTTAGGGCAAATGGTGCTTAAGATCTTTTACAGATTCTGTGATTCTAAGGGTCTATTAGAATATGAGATTTCTTTAGTCATAGGTGCTCACCATTTTATGTTATCCATTGTCCCTGCAGGCATCTTAGGCTCTTTTCATATTTGTCCTATGTTTTCCTTTCATCCTGTACATTTCTAGTTGTATTTTAGCCAATTTATATCAGTGATTATAGATGATAATTAAATCATAGAACTGTATAGTTGCACCTCTCACAACATGTTCACAGTGAGAAACACCAACAAATTAGTTATTTGCAATGGTATCATAAAGTTACCAGTAATATTAAGTTAAAATAAATACTCATCAATAAAAATACAGATGTAAAGTTTGGAAATATCTAATGGCTCTACCTGTAGACATAGCTTTTTAGAATGTTAAATGTTGCAGGTAGAAAGATGTTCTGGGAAGTGGAGACCAACTTTTCCACTCTCCCCTGGTTTCCAGGAGAAAAGATTTCCCCTACACTCTGCTGTTATCTGTCAGTTCCCTCACTTACCAATTCTGGTGACTTATCTGACTGATAAATTTGGGAGCATGAATTGAGCATGTGTTACTGAGCCTCTTCTTCCATTTTTTGCATTGGTTGCCAGCAGACTATAAGGAAGCATGTGGTCCTGTCTAGTTCTTTGTTCCTTAAGGTTTACAGGGACAGACTTTCATATAAGTATACCTGTGTTGTATAGTATCATCTATACGATACCATAGAATGGATGAATAGGTTTCACTAATTATTTGGTGCAATGTTAAGAAAGCCATATTATCCAAATTAGCTTTATCAGTAATAAAGTTGATGTTTTTATCTCCATGTGCATAACTTCTCTATTTTCAGTTGGTTCCAAACTCAGGCAAAGAAAGGGGGAGTTATACTGTGGCTCCCTAAAACCCTTTAAATCAGAAAACAGAACTCCTACAAAGCTAGAAAGCACATGCAACCTCTGTGGACTCCATTGTGCACTGGGAGAGTCATTCCAAGAAATGTCTTATCAGAGCAGAAAGATTGTCTGTTTTCTAGGCCAAGACTTTGTGGCTTTCTTGACAAAACACTTTTTTATTGCTCCCATTAACAGACTGAAATGCCTACTAAGTGACTATTTGGTACCAGACACTCCAGTAACATTGAAAAACACCCACCACAAAGACAATACACAGATCTGGTTTTTATGAAAAATGTTAGGCTAATACTTGGCTATACTGGTACCTTCCACATATGCCTGTAGGCTTTTTGAATAAAGAAATTGTATCTCCAGAGGTATATCAACACATCACATCGAATGAGGTGGCCTGGGTTGAAATGTGAGGATTACTACAGACTGTAATGGACTATTACTTCTAGACTGAATGGGTTTATTGTCAAAAGGGACTTACTTACCTTAGTGTAAATTTTTCTCTCCTTACTTTTATTATCTGTGCTCTGAATTTAGAAGATAACCATTCTGTCCCTAACCTTCTAAAATGTAGTTAGGAGACTGTTCCTATAATCTTATTTCAAGAGAAAAAACTATGATGACTTCAGTAGAATGACTCCAGTACCCTTCAGAAGGTAGAGGAAAAACCATGCTGAGTAAGATGCTGGCCTGTCTACTTCTGATTCTGTTATGTTAGTCTATAAAGTATCTAATTCTAATGTCCTATTTTCCTGGCTGAAGAAACCCCTTAGCAAATACTTAGCAAATTAATAATTTGTGTCCCTTTGCCAGAGTTCCCAAATTAGCCCTTTCCATTGAAGCAAAAAAAGGGACTAAAAGTGGGAAAGAAGAAATAACTATACCATTAAAGAACATAAAGGAGTTAATTTTGGATGGTGTTTTTAAATACTTTATTGGAATATGGGAGAGAAATAGGAAATTGCAGTGCCTTGCAAACTGTGCAAGTCAAGTCAGTCTAGGCTAGATTTTATTTAAACGTACATGAGAAACTTGTAATCTACAATCCCACTTATTACTATGTGTTTTTCCCTTATGTTCTCAGGAAAAACACATAGTAATTTTGAAAACTTGTTTAGTTTAATTTTGAAAACTTGTATTTTAAACTGAAATCAGCATATAGTGAGTTCTTTCAACTTTAATAAGTACTGAGAAAGAATAGGTTCATTCCACAAATATTTTTGAGCTCCTCTCTATGTCAGGCACATAGGTGGGGGGACCTCCCCCAAGCTAGAGTTATCTCCTGAAGTGTGGGCCCCTTGTAGTACCATCTCCCTCCACTAGGTGGGTGCTCTAGGAACCCATCTGTATCACTGTACCAGCTGGCATTGTGGTGAGAGGCTGCATTTAGCCTTAATGAATTTTTTTTGAAGACTCTTTCAATGCATTTGCCCATTTCATGATGGGTGATTTACGAGAGCACCTGCCCACACCGTGCTGAGTGTTTAGCAGTTTTTGACCAAAAATGGCATGATCCCCATGCCCCAACCCCCCTATTCACCCCAAGTGACTTTTTTGTGTTTCCCCAGAAACAAAAGTCCTCAAAGGGAAATGTTTGCTGATATGGAAGAGGTGAAACAAAAAATGGCAGAAGCACTAAAAGGTATCAAAATCGACGAGTTCAAAAACTGTTTTGAGCAGGGGAGAAAAAGTGTCTCAATAGGTGTATTGCATCAAATAGATAGTATTTTAAAGGTGACTGAAGTTTAAACATGTAAGAGTAAATACACAATTTTTTATAAATAAATTCTGTTTTGGGGGGTCTCCCCCTCATAAAAGACACTGAAGATTTCATTATGAGCAAACAGATATTGTCTTTATCATTGTAGAGATTTCAAGTATAGTTAGAAGAGATAGTCATTAAATAATCAAATAGAAGCCATCTGTGCTAGCATATATAAAGGAAAAATACAGAAAACTATGACAGCATATACACCTGATTTTGTATGAGTTGAATAATCAGCAAAGATTATCTATGAATGGGATTGTTTACACTGTAAGCCAAATAATGAATAAATGTAAGGTAAGCAAATTGTAAGTGAAGAGAGGAAGCAGAAAGACATTCAAAGCAATGGTAACAGCATATGAAGAGTCCCAGAGTCATGAGTTTCTGGATATACAAAATAATTAAAAGAAAGGCAGTGTTGCTAAAAAGTAAAAACCAAGAAAGAGGCCAAAGAGTGAGACCATAATGAGAGATATGAAACAAATATTGCAGTGTTTATAAACCGTGTTAAAGATTTTGCATATTGGAATTTTTTGAAGGACAATGGGGAAAGACTGAAAAGTTTTAAGCAGTACTGGTGTGTGTGGTAAGGGGAGGGAGTAAGAGCCAAATTTGTACTTTATATAGAGATTTTTCTGTCACTAGTTTTTAGACAAATATATAAAGGGTCTAAGAAAGAGAACATGGAGAGCAGTCTGGGGACCACTAAAATCACCATGGGAGAAGTGATGGTTCTTTAGATTGGAAATGGGAAATTGTGGAGATGGGAAAAGGTGGTCAAGCTTTAGAGACTTTTAGGAACTAAAATACAACAGGACTTGATACAAGGTCTGATGTAGGATATCAGAGATTTCCCATAGTCATCTAGATTTAGTTGACTAGATGGATGGCAGAATCATTTAATGAGATACAAAATACTGGAATAGTGACATTTATTCACCTATTTTTGGAAGAAGAGAGATAAGTTCTATTTGAACAGTTAGTTTGAGATACCTGTGGAATATCCCAATAGAGGTGGTAAAGTGGCAGTTCGATATATGGACTTGGCTCAAGAGAGAGGACTGAACTAGAGAAATACATTTAGGAGTCATTGGTATATAGATTGCAACTGACAATGGAAATGGATGAGATAATCCATGGAGAATGCATAGAGGGAGATGAGAAGTGAACCTGGGACAGAAGCCTGGGAAAGTCTAGTTTTTCACAGGAGGGTAGAGGAGGATGATCTAAGTAAGGAGAATGAAGAGTGTACAGATAGAGTCCTGGAAGCCAGCAGAGAAGTGTTTTCAGCAGGAGGGCCTGGGCAGTCAACTGAGAGTTCAAGAGAGATCAGGACTGACAGTTGACCCGGGAAGCTGACACCAAGAATGTCAGAGGTGGCCTTGGAAACAAGTTGTTTTGGTGGAATTATAGAGGTTGTGAGACAATGGGAGGTGAGACTATGGAAAGAGCCAGTGTAGGTGACTTGGAGGAACTCATGGGGAAGAGGAGAGAGAGGATCAGTGGCTATATGCGATGTGATTCTGAAGGAGGGCTTTTCCTCCTGAGCTTTCCTGTGAGGAGGGATGTTGAAAATAGAAGAGAAAGATAGAGATGGAATGATTGCTCTTACAAGAAATCTGAGAAGGGAGGAGAGTTTGGGGTCCAAGCAGGTGAAGGGGCTGGTCTTCAAAAGAAGTATGCCCTTCTCTGTCATACCAGGAGAAAAGAGAACATAATGGGTGGAACACAAATATCAGCAGCCTCAGAGGCAGGCAGTTAGGAGGCTCCTGGAGGAGTGCTGGGGCCCCCTGGAGCAGTGAATTCTGAAAGGCCCCTCCGTGTGTGCCAGGGAGAACCAGCCCGAGAGCCTTGAAGGTGGAACTCGGTTTCTTCCTTCCACCTGCCAGGAGCTCAAGTCCTTGGCTCCTGCCTGGTGGATGGCAACAGGTCTCCCCCTTCATTTCCTCCCATCACTTCTTCCCAACTGATGGGGAGATCTGGTCATAAGAGACCCTAGGGTCTTCTGGGAACTTGCTGGCATCTGAAGTGGCCTTCTCTTGTCTGTCCTGCCTCCAGGTCCCCTAAGCGTCATTGTTCTGGTTGTGACTGTGGGCCTCACCTGGATCGTAGTCAGCATCCTCCTGGGTGGGCCTGGCAGTGGCTTTCCTCGTATCCAGCAGCTCTTCACCAGTGAGTGTGGGACTCTTCCTTGCCCTGCCACTGAGGTCCCCAGGGCAGCCAGCTGGGTCGGTGGGCTGAGGCTCAGGGTGGGGGAGGGGGGAGCCTGGGTTTTCTTTCCCTTCCTTGAAGGCCACCTCTAGGTGCCCTCAGTCTGTCTCCTGGAACCCAATACAGCTGGGAAGATGCTTTGGCTGGGAAGCCAATCACTGTTGATTAGAATTCTAAGCACAGTTGTAATTGGTGGGACATAAGTGATAGGTAGGAGACATCTGCTAAATATTGAGGTTGACACTCTGGTTGCTCCCTGATGAGTTCTGAGATAGTGAGGGGACTCTAAACCTTGTCTCTGGTGATGGGTCACCTGAGTACTCTTTACAGTTTCAATTTACCCTTTTCCTGGAACAGAGAGATTTGCATCTGAACATCATTTACACTTGAGCAGGAATGTGCCAATGTCAGCCAAGACTCTACACCTTGTTATTGGTGACACTTTGCCTAAGTACATATTTTTCAATTTTATGAATAAAAATTTTATTATTTACTTATGTTTATAAGAGATATATTGGTCTTTATAAAAGACTTAAAAACATATCTGCATCTAAAAATAATCAATTTAATATCATTAAAAATATAGTGAGTGTTGAAATTTCCAGTTGTCTCATAAATGTAAAAAACATTTTATGTAGTATTTTTCTTAAAAAATCAGGATCCAAATAAGGTCCACATATTGTGATTCATTGTCCTTTTAAAAATTTATTTTTAAATTATTTTTTATTTATAGTTGACCTAAAATATTATATTAGTTTCAGGGGTACACCCTAGTGACTAGACATTATATAGCTTACTAAGTGATCATCCCAATAGACCTCATACCTATCTCATTCCACACATAGTTACTAGAATATTATTGACTATATTCCTTATACTGTACTTTACATACCATGACTACTCTGTAATAACCAATTTGTACTTCTTAATCCCTTCACCCTTTTCACCCATCTCTTCAATCCTCTCCCCATCTGACAACCATCAAAAAGTTCTTTGTATCTATGAGTCTGTTTCTGTTCTGCTTGCTTCTTCATTTTGTTTTTTAGATTCATTTGTTGATAGATATATATTTACTGCCATTTTATTGTTCATATTTCTAATCTTTCTTCTTCTTCTTCTTAAAGAAGACCCTTTGCAAATACCATATGATCTCATCTTTAACTGGAACATAATCACCAAAAGAAAAAAAACAAAATATAACCAGAGACATTGAAATTAAGAACAATGTAACAATAGCCAGAGGGGAGTGGGGAGGGGATAGTGGGGAGAGGGGTTTACAGGAGCTACTATAAAGGACACAAGGACAAAATCAAGGGGGAGGGTAGAGGTAGGGGAGGGAGGTGGGATTGGCTGGGATGGGGTGGAGGGATGGGGAGAAAATGCAGACAATTGTAACTGAATAACAATAAAAAAATAAAATAAAATTCAAAGAATTATATACAAAAAAAAAAAGAAGAAGAAGAAGACCCTTTAACATTCCCTCTAATACTGGTTTGGTGGTAATGAACTCCTTGAGCTTTTTCATGTCTGGGAAGCTCTTTATATGTCCTTGGATTCTATATATGTCCTTTGATTCTATATGATAGCTTGGTTGTAAATCCCTGCTTTTCATCACCTTGACTATTTCTTGCCAATCTCTTCTGGCCTGCAACATTTCTGTTGAGAAATCAGCAGACAGTTTTATGGGAACTCCGTTGTAGTTAGATAATTGCTTTTCTCTTGCTGCTTTTTAGAATCTGTCTTTAACCCTTTGCATTTTAATTATGATATGGCTTAGTGTAAGCCTCTTTGGATTCATCTTGTTTGGGATTCTATGCACTTCCTGGACTTCTATGTCTATTTCCTTCACCATTTAGGGAAGTTATCTGTCAGAATTTTTTCATATAGGTTTTCAATTTCTTGCTCTCTCTCTTCTCCTCTCAGCACCCAATGATGTGAATGTTCGTACTCTTGAAGTTGTCCCAGAGGCTCCTTACATTATCCTCATTTTTTAAAATTCTTTTTGCTGTTTTGATTGAGTGGGGTTTTTTTCTTCCTTATATTCCAAATCTCTGATTTGATTCTCAGCTTCATCTACTCTACTGTGGATTTGCCATAAATTGTTCTTCATTTCAGTTAGTGTATCTTTCATTTCTGACTGGTTCTTTTTTATGGTTTCCATGTCCTTTATTTTTTTTTAGCAGTTAGTGTCTTTTTTTATTGTTGACACTGTTACAGATGTCCCCCATTTCCCACCCTTTTCCCTCTCCACTGAGCCCCTGCTACTCCCTCCAGCCTTTGCCACATTGTTGTCTGTGTCCATGGGCTTTGCATATATGCATATATATTCTTTGGCTAATCTCTCCCCATTCCCCCCACCCCTCCCCTCTGGGATCTATCAGTCTGTTCCATGTCTCCATGCCTCTGGTTTTATTTTGTTTGTCAGTTTATTTTGTTCATTAGATTCCACATAAGAGTAAGATCATGGTATTTGTCTATCTCTGACTGGCTTGTTTCACTTAGCCTAATATTCTCCAGGTCCACCCATGCTGTTACAAAGGGTAAGAGTTCCTTCCTTTTTACAGCTGCACAGAATTACATTGTGCAAATGTACCACAGCTTCTTTATCTACCCATCTACTGATTGGCACTTGAGCTATAATCTTGATCTTCGCTAATGTGAATAACACTGCTATGAACATAGCGGGACATATGTTCTTTCTACTTAGTGTTTCAGAATTCTTAGGATATACTCCCAGAAGGCTGTCTGGGTCAAAAGAGTTTCATTTTTAATTTTTTGAGAAAACCCCTTATTGTTTTCCACAGTGGCTATACCAGTTTGCATTCCCATCAACAGACCAGTTGGGTTCCCTTTTCCCCACTACCTCACCGGCACTTGTTGTATGTTGATTTATTCATAATAACTATTCTCACAGGTGTGAAGGGATATCTCATTGTGGTTTAAATTGCATGTGATGATTTTAAATTTGCTCTGTGATGATTAGTGATATTGAGCATTCTTTCATGTGTCTATTGGCCATCTATGTCCTCTTTGGAAAAGTGTCTATTCAGGTCCTTTGCCCATTTTTAAAATTAGAATGTTTGTCTTCCTTGTGTTAAGTTGCATAAGTTCTTTGCATATTTTGGAAATTATCCCCTTATTAGATGTATCATTGGCAAATATATTCTCCCATATAGTGAGTTCCCTTTCCATTTTGTTGATAGTTTCTTTTGCTGTGCAGAAGCTTTTTGGTTTGGTGCAGTCCCATTTGTTTATTTTTTCCTTTATTTCCCTTACCCTTGGAGACGTATTGGCAAAGGAATTGGTATAAGAGAGGTCTGAGATTTTACTGTGTATGTTTTCTTCTAGGATTTTTATGATTTCATGACTTATATTTAGGTTTTTATCCATTTTGAGTTTATCTTTGTGGATGATGTATGTTGGTGGTCTAGTTTCATTTTTTGCATATTTCTGTCCAATTTTTCCAACACCATGTATTGAAGATACTGTATTTACTCCACTGTATGCTCTTTCCTCTTTTGTCAAATATTAATTGAATGTAAAAGTATAGGCTTATTTCTGGGCTCTCTGTTCTCTTCCATTGATCTATATGCCTGTTCTTATGCCACTACCAGGAAGTTTTGATTAAAATGTCCTTGTAGTATAGTTTGATATCAGGTATTGTGATACTTCCAACTTTGTTTTCCTTTCTCAAGACTGCTGAGGCTTTTGGTCCTTTTAGGTTCCATATAAATTTTTGGAATATTTGTACTACATATATGAAATATATCATTGGTATTTTAATAGAAATTACGTTGAATCTATAGATCCTTTAGGTAGTATGGACATTGAAATTATGTTATTCTGAAGATGGCGGCAACATAGGTGGGAGCGGAGTCCACTTCTCCTCAACGCCAGGGAAATATCTAGCTGATCTGAGGAGCAGAGCGAACAGCCAACAGTATTCCAGCATATACGAAGATCAGAGACCAAAGATAGAGGACACTGAAAGATCTGACGGTAAGAAGAGTGCTGAAGGACAATAAGGTCCACGGGACCCAGGACCGCGCGGTACAAGGGCGGCAGAGGCGCCAGCCCTGGCGCAGGGGCTCCTGCAGGAGTCTTGGGAGAGGGCCAGGTTGCGCTGTGAGCAGCCAGGTGCTTGATTAGACCAGGGGGGCTTGAAAAGGAGGAATTTCTCAAAAAGAAAAAGAAAATAGAGACACTCAGGGGCTAATTAGAGAACTCTCGGTAGTAGCCGAGGCCCCTGGCGCCCCTCCCCCTCCACCCCTGGACTGCTACGCTCACCTGAGGTCCGGTCGCGCGCGCGAGCAGATTAGCGAACGGGACCCACACTTGAAACCCCGGAGGGGCGCCCACACCTGAAACCTCCGAGATAATTTGGAGCAGAGACTAGCTGCTCCACCCACAGGCCCAAAACCTCGGAACCCAGTGCCGCGTGATTCAGTCCCAGGGCAGCCCCGCCCGCCCGAGAGACTCAAGCCCCGGGCAGCTGGATCGGGCCCCCAAGCACAGAGCCTGTGGCTCAGCGGGCTGCGCGCGCTCACCAAGCACAGGGCCGGCTGGGTGCCTGTTTTCCAAATACAAAGCTGCTGGCGAGTGTCCTAACCCCAAGGCGGCTGAATCCGCCACCTGCGCGCCAGTGTTCCAAGCCCTGGCGGCTCGATTGGTCCGCCGGCTGCGCGCTCAGGGCACAAAATAACGTCACAGACCCAAAGCGGCTGGATTCCCCTGCTGCGCACGCACGCGTCACAAGCCAAAGCGGCTGGATTGGCTGATCAACAGACTGATTGACTGCCAGTGACCACACCTACAAAACAGCGAAGAGTGTGACCCAGGAAGAGAGAAAAGTGAAACTAATCCTTCCAACCACCCCCTCCAGTTGCACAGACAGGACTCCAGCAGAAATAACCTGACCGGTTTAAAGCCAACAGAAGATTTTTTTTTTTTTTATCCTTTTTCTTTTTTTTCCTTTCCCCCTGAATTCCTTCTTCCTCTCTCTTTTTTTCTTTTTTTTCATTCCTTCTTCCTCCCATCCTTTACCATTTTTATGTCTTCTTCCTGCCTTCTTTTATCTATTTCTATGTTTTAATTTTTGCTAAAATTCCTTCTTATCTTGCCTCCGATCTTTCTTTATTCCTTCTTCCCTCCTTCCTTCCTTTCCTCCTTCCCTATTTCCTTTTTCCCTCCTTCCCATCTTTGTTTTGGTTTGTTTTGTGTGTGTGTGTGGTTTTTTTTTTTTTTTCTTTTCTTTTGCCCCCCCTTTCTCTTTTTCCCACAGGTGAGACAACAAAACCTGGAGTGCTGAAAAGACTAGAGTTAGACCGTGTTAAACACATAAACGTCAGCTCAAGACCAGTGAGCACAGGAGAGTAAGGAGACAGCACCACCGAATCCCATTGGCATTCTACCATAGAAGTTCATATCATAAATCCAGGGAGTCAGAACAAAGCAATTTAAGACGCAGAGGCAACAAGAAGAGCCTCACAAACAATGGGAAGACAAAGAAACAATTCCCAAATGAAAGGAAAGGAGGAAGCCTCAGAAAGAATACTAACCGAAAAAGAGGCAAGTCAACTATCAGATACTGAGTTCAAAGCAATGGTCATCAGGAAACTCACTGAGCTCTCTGAGCTCAAAGAGAACTACCAGAAACTACAAGGAAACTACAATGAACTCACTGCAAACTATATCAACATGAAAAAGGAAATAGAAAATATCAACAAGAGCCAAGAGGAAATGAAGAATACAATTTCTGAATTGAAGAACACAGTAGAAGGAATTAAAAGCAGACTTGACGAAGCAGAGGATCGGATCAGCGAGCTGGAGGACAAAGTAGAAAAAAACACCCAGAAGGAGCAAGAAAAGGAAAAGAGGCTCAGAAAGAATGAAGAGGCAATAAGGGAAATGCAGGACAACATGAAACGTAACAATATCCGTATAATAGGAATACCAGAAGGAGAAGAAGAAGAGCAAGGGATAGAAAACCTGTTTGAAAAAGTAATGATGGAAAATTTCCCTAATCTGAGGAGAGAAAAAGTCACCCAAATCCAGGAATCACAGAGAGTCCCAAACAAGAGGAACCCAAAGAGACCCACTGCAAGACACATCATAATTAAAATGGCAAATTTCCAAGACAAAGAGAGGATCTTAAAGGCAGCAAGGGAGAAAAAGGAAGTAACATACAAGGGAGCCCCAATAAGGTTAGCAACTGACTTCTCAATGGAAACGCTCCAAGCCAGAAGAGAATGGCAAAAAATATTCCAAGTACTGAGAACCAGAGGCCTGCAACCAAGACTACTTTACCCAGCAAGGCTCTCAATCAAGATAGAAGACCAAATAAAGAGTTTCCCAGACAAAAGAAGTCTAAAAGAATACAGCTCCACCAAACCAGCTCTGCAAGAGATGCTAAAGGGACTGCTTTAAGGAAAGGAAGGAAAAGAGAAAGACAGAGGAACACAGGTAGGAAATAATGGCAATGAATAACTACCTATCGATAATAACCTTAAACGTAAATGGATTAAATGCTCCAATCAAAAGACATAGAACAGCTGAATGGATAAGAAAACATGACCCACACATATGCTGCCTACAAGAAACCCATCTCAGGACAAAAGACTTACACAGACTGAAAGTGAAGGGCTGGAAACAAATCTTCCAAGCAAATGGACAGGAAAAAAAGCAGGGGTAGCAATACTCATATCTGACAAAATAGACTTCCAAAGAAGGGCCATAAAGAGAGACCCAGAAGGTCACTTCATAATACTCAAAGGAAGAATCCACCAAGAAGACATAAACATTGTAAATATATATGCACCCAACATAGGAGCACCCAAATACATAAAGAAAATCTTGGAGGATTTCAAGAAAGATATTGACAGCAACACAATTATAGTAGGGGATTTTAACACCCCACTATCAAAAATGGACAGGTCTTCCAAACAAAAGATCAACAAAGATATTGTGTCACTTAACAATACCTTAGAGGAAATGGACTTAACTGATATATACAGAGCTTTTCATCCCAAAGAAGCAAAATACACGTTCTTTTCAAGTGTCCATGGAACTTTTTCAAAGATAGACCACATGATAGGACACAAAGCAAGCCTCAACAAATTCAAGAAAATTGAAATCATATCAAGCATCTTCTCTGACCACAAGGGTCTGAAACTAGAAACCAACCCCAAGGGTAAAAACCCAAAACACTCAAAAGCATGGAGACTGAATAGCATGCTATTAAACAATGAATGGGTCAAGAATGAGATTAGGGAAGAAATCAAAAACTTCCTGGAAACAAATGAAAACGAACTCACAACAACCCAAAACCTATGGGACACAGCAAAGGCAGTCCTGAGAGGGAAGTTCATAGCAATACAGGCCTACCTTAAGAAGTTAGAAACAGTTCACACAAACAACCTAACCCTACGCCTACAAGAACTGGAGGAACAACAACAAAGACAGCCCAGAGCAAGCAGAAGGAAGGAAATAACCAAGATCAGAGCAGAACTAAATGACATAGAGACTAAAAGCACAATTGTAAGGATCAATGAATCCAGGAGCTGGTTCTTTGAAAAGATAAACAAAATCGACAAGCCTTTAAGTAGGCTCATCAAGAAAAAAAGAGAGAGGATCCAAATAAACAGAATTAGAAATGAAAGTGGAGAGATTACAACTGATACCACAGAAATACAAAGGATCGTAAGAAATTACTATGAAGACCTGTATGCTAAGAAATTTGAAAACCTAGATGAAATGGACACATTTCTAGAAAAATATAATCTTCCAAAACTGAATGAAGAAGAAGCAGAAAACCTGAACAGACCAATATCAGCAAAGGAAATTGAAGAAGTCATCAAGAAACTCCCATCACACAAAAGCCCTGGACCAGATGGTTTCACAGGAGATTTCTACAAAGCATTTAAGGAAGAACTAACCCCTATCCTTCACAGACTATTCGAAAAAATCCAAACTGATGGAAGACTCCCAAACTCTTTTTATGAAGCCAACATCATCCTAATCCCAAAACCAGATAAAGACACAACGAAGAAAGAAAACTTCAGGCCAATATCGCTGATGAACATAGACGCTAAAATTCTCAACAAAATATTAGCAAACCGCATCCAGCAATATATTAAAAAGATCATCCACCATGACCAAGTGGGATTCATCCCAGGGATGCAAGGATGGTACAATATTCGCAAATCAATAAACATAATACATCACATCAACAACAGCAAAGACAAAAATCACATGATCATATCAATAGATGCGGAAAAAGCATTTGATAAGATACAGCACCCATTTCTGATAAAAACACTCAGCAAAGTGGGAATAAAGGGAGCAGTCCTCAACATAATTAAGGCCATATATGAGAGACCTACAGCCAACATCACACTCAATGGACAAAAACTTAGAGCTTTCCCACTAAGATCAGGAACTAGACAAGGATGCCCTCTCTCACCACTCCTATTCAACATAGTATTGGAAGTCCTAGCCACAGCAATCAGACAAGAAAAAGCAATAAAAGGCATCCAAATTGGAAAGGAGGAAATGAAACTGTCACTGTTTGCGGACGACATGATAGTGTACATGGAAAACCCTATAGACTCCACTCAAAAACTACTCAACCTAATAAATGAATTTGGCAAAACAGCTGGATACAGAGTCAATACCCAGAAATCAAAGGCATTCCTGTACACCAGCAACGAAACTGCAGAAACAGAAATCAGGAAAAAAATCCCATTCGATATAGCAACAAGAAAAATAAAGTACCTAGGAATAAACCTAACCAAGGAGGTAAAAGACCTGTACTCAGAAAACTACACAACACTGAAGAAAGAAATTAAGGAAGATACAAACAAATGGAAGCATGTACCATGTTCATGGATTGGAAGAATCAACATTATCAAAATGGCCATACTACCCAAAGCAATTTATAGATTCAATGCAATCCCTATTAGAGTACCCATGACATATTTCACAGATATAGAACAAACATTGCAGAAATTCATATGGAACCATAAACGACCTCGAATAGCTGCAGCAATTTTGAGAAAGAAAAACAAAGCAGGAGGGATCACAATACCTGATATCAAACTGTATTACAAGGCCACTGTAATCAAAACAGCCTGGTACTGGCATAAAAACAGGCACATAGACCAATGGAACAGAATAGAGAGCCCAGAAATAAACTCAAGTCTATACGATCAATTAATATTTGACAAAGGAGGCAGGAGCATAAAATGGAGCAAAAACAGCCTCTTCAACAGATGGTGTTGGGAGATCTGGACAGCTACGTGCAAAAAAATGAAACTCGATCACCAACTTACGCCATACACGAAAATAAACTCAAGATGGATAAAAGACTTAAATATAAGCCGTAACACCATAAAAGTCCTTGAGGAAAACATTGGCAGGAAAATCTCAGACATTCCACGCAGCAACATCCTCACAGACACATCCCCTAAAGCAAGGGACATAAAGGAAAGAATAAACAAATGGGACCTCATCAGAATAAAAAGCTTCTGCATGGCTAAAGAAAACAGCACCAAATTACAAAGAGTACCAACAGTATGGGAAAACATATTTGCCAACGATACCTCAGACAAGGGCCTGATCTCCAAAATATATAAAGAACTCACTCGACTCCACTCCAGGAAGACAAACAACCCAATTAAAAAATGGGCAAAGGACTTGAACAGACACTTCTCCAAGGAAGACATACAGAGGGCCCAGAGACATATGAAAAGATGCTCAGCATCACTAGCCATCAGAGAGATGCAAATTAAAACCACAATGAGGTATCATCTCACACCAGTCAGAATGGCCAACATAAACAAATCCACAAACAAATGTTGGAGAGGATGTGGAGAAAAGGGAACCCTTGTGCACTGTTGGTGGGAATGCAGACTGGTGAGGCCACTGTGGAAAACAATATGGAATTTCCTCAGAAAACTAAAAATGGAACTGCCCTTTGACCCAGTAATTCCGCTGCTGGGATTATACCCTAAGAACACTGAAACACCAATCCAAAAGAATCTGTGCACCCCAATGTTCATAGCAGCACAATTTACAATAGCCAAGTACTGGAAGCAACCGAAGTGCCCATCAGCAAACGAGTGGATCCAAAAACTATGGTATATTTACACAATGGAATTCTACGCAGCAGAGAGAAAGAAGGAGCTTATACCCTTTGCAACAGCATGGATGAAACTGGAGAGCATTATGCTAAGTGAAATAAGCCAGGAAGTGAGGGACAAGTACCATATGATCTCACCTTTAACTGGAACATAAGCAATAGAAGAAAAAAGCAAACAAAATATAACCAGAGACATTGAAGTTAAGAACAATCTAACAATAGCCAGGGCGGGGGTGGGGGGGTGGGGGCGGGGATAGTGGGAAGAGGGTATTACAGGAACTACTATAAAGGACACATGGACAAAACCAAGGGGGAGGGTGGAGAGGGGGGAGGGAGGTGGGTTCACCTGGGGTGGGGTAGAGGGATGGGGAGAAAAGGCATACAACTGTAATTGCATAACAATAAAAAAAAAAAAAAAAAAAAAAAAAAAAAAAAGAAATTATGTTATTCTTCCAATCCATGAACAAGGTATATGCTTCCACTTCTTTGTATCTTACTCAATTTTTTTCTTTAATATCCTATCATTTCTGAGTGCAGGTCTTTCACTTCCTTGGTTAAATTTATTCCTAGGTACCTTTTTTTGTTGCCATTGTAAATGAGATTATTTTCTTAGTTTCTCTTTCTGCTGGTTTATTATTGCTGTATAAAAATGCCACAGATCTCTGAATATTAATTTTGTATTCTGTTACTTTGCTGAGTTCATTTATTAGATCTAGTAGTTTTTTGGTGGAGTCATTAGGGTCTTCCATGAAGACTATCATGTCATCTGGGACAGTTTTACATCCTCCTTTCTGATTTGGATGTCTTTCATTTCTTCTTGTCTTATTTTTGTTGTAGGACTTCTGGTACTAGGCTGAGTAAGAGTGGTGAAAGCAGACATAGCTGTGTTGTTCCTGATTTTATAGAAAACACTTAATATTTTTTTGACCATTAAGTACAATATTGGCTGTAGGTTTTTCATATGTGACCTTTATTAGGTTGAGGTATGATTCCTCTATTCCCATTTTGCTGAGAGCTTTTACCATAAATGGGTGCTGGATTTTATCAAATGCTTTATCTGCATCTATTGATATAATCACATTATTATTATCTTTTATTTTGTTTATGTGATATATCACATTTACTGATTTATGAATATTGTACCAACCTTGTATTCCAGAATAAATCCCAATTTATCATGGTGTATGATCATTTCAATGTATTGCTGGATCCAATTTGCTAATGTTTGTGAAGGATTTTAACATCTATGTTCATCAAGGATATTGACTTATAATTTTCTTTCATTGTAATTTCTTTATTTGGTTTTGGAATTGGGATAATACTGGCCTTGTAAAAAGAGCTTGGAAATGTTCCTTCTTCTTGAATTTTTGGGATTAGTTTGAGAAGGATAGGTGTTAGTTCTTTAAATGTTTGATAAAATTCACCCATGAAGCCATCTGCCCAGGACTTTTGCTTGCTGGGAGTGTTTGATTACTGCTTCAATTTTGTTAGCTGTTATCAGTCTATTCAGATTTTCTGATTCTTCTTAATTGAATTTTGGAACATTGTTTGTTTCTAGAGTTTGGCCAAGTTGTCAAAATTTTGGCATATAGTTGTTCATAGTACTCTCTTAAAATCTTTCTATGAAGTCAAATGTTACTTCTCTTTCATTTCTGATTTTGTTTATCAAGGTCCACTCTTTTTCATGATGAGTCTGGTTAAAGGTTCATCAATCTTGTTTATCTTTTCAAAGGATCAGCTCTTGGTTTCTCTGATCTTTTATATTGTTATTTTAGTCTCTCTGTCATTTATTTCCACTCTCATCTTTATTATTTCTTTTCTTCTATTTACTCTAGGCTTTGTTTTTGCTTTCTTTTTAGTTATTTTAGGTGTTGGGTTAGATTGTTTATCTGAGATTTTTCTATCTTCTTTAGGTAGGCCTATAATGCTATGAACTTTAGTCTCAGGGCTGCTCTCACTGTGTCCCATTGATTTTGGGTGGTTATGTTTTCATTTGCATTTGTTTCCAGGTAATTTTTAATTTCTCCCTTGATCTCATTGGTAACCCATTCATTGTTTAATAACATGCTATTTAGTCTCCATGTGTTTGCATGTTTTTGAGTTTTCATATTGCAGTTGATTTATATTTTCATGCCATTTGATCTGAGAAGATGCTTGATATGATCAATGTTCTTGAATTTGTTGAGACTTATTTTGTGTCCTAACATGTGGTCTATCTTTGAGAATGTCCCATATACACTTGAGAAGAATATATATTCTGCTGCTTTGGGATAGAGTGTTCTGTAAATATCAATTAATTCCATTTGATCTAGTATGCTGTTTAAGGTCACTGTTGCCCCCCCAACTTTTTTGTTTTGTCTGGATGATCTATCCATTGATGACAGCGGGGTGTTAAAATCTCCTACTGATTGTTTGTTATCCATCTCTCCCTTAAAGTCCATCAAGATTTTCTTTATATACTTAGGTGCTCATATATTGGATACATATATGTTTGCCAGGGTTATATCCTCTTTTTGGATCAATCCTTCTAGCATTATGTAGTGACCTTCTATGTCTCTTATTATGGCCTGTGTTTTGAACTCTGGGATTTTGTCAGATATAAGTATTGCAATGTCAGCTTTTTTTTTTGTTTCCATTGGCATAAAATATTTTTTCCATTCTTTCACAATGAGCTTGTGTGAATCTTTTGTACTCAGGTGGGTCTCTTGTAGGCAGCATATATGTGAGTCATGTTTTCTTATCCATTCAGCTTCCCTGTGTCTTTTTAAAAATTTTTTATTGTTATTCAATTACAGTTGTATACCTTTACTCCCCATTCCTCCACCCCATCCCAGCCGAACCCACCTCCCACCCCTGCCTCCATCCACCCCCTTGATTTTGTCCAAGTGTCTGTTATAGTAGTTCCTGTAATCCCCTCTCCTCACTGTCCCATCCCCACTCCCCCCTGGCTATGGTTAGATTGTTCTTAACTTCAATGTCTCTGGTAATATTTTGTTTGCTTTTTTTTGTTGTTGATTATGTTCTAGTTAAAGGTTAGATCATATGGTCTGTGTCCCTCACCATCTGGCTTATTTCACTTAGCATAATGCTCTCCATTTCCATCCATGCTGTCACAAATGGTACAAGCTCCTTCTTTCTCTCTGCTGCATAGAATTCCATTGTGTAAATGTACCATGGTATTTTGATCCACTCATTTGCTGATGGGCACTTAGGTTGCTTCCAGCACTTGGCTATTGTAAATTGTGCTGCTATGAACATTGGGGTGCATAGGTTCTTTTGAATTGGTGTTTCAGGGCTCTTAGGGTATAATCCCAGCAGTGGAATTGCTGGGTAAAAGGGCAGTTCCATTTCTGGTTTTCTGAGGAAATTTCATACTGTTTTCCACAGTGGCCTCACCAGTCTGCATTCCCACCAACAGTGCACTAGGGTTCCCTTTTCTCCGCATCCTCTCCAACATTTGTTTGTGGATTTGTTTATGTTGGCCATTCTGACTGGTGTGACATGGTACCTCATTGTGGTTTTAATTTGCATCTCTCTGATGGCTAGTGATGCTGAGCATCTTTTCATATGTCTCTGGGCCTTCTGTATGTCTTCCTTGGAGAAGTGTCTGTTCAGGTCCTTTGCCCAATTTTTAATTGGGTTGTTTGTCTTCCTGCAGTGGAGTCGTGTGAGTTCTTTATATATTTTGGAGATCAGGCCCTTGTCTGAGGTATCATTGGCAAATATGTTTTCCCATACTGTTGGTTCTCTTTGTAATTTAGTGCTGTTTTCTTTAGCCTTGCAGAAGCTTTTTATTTTGATGAGGTCCCATTTGTTTATTTTTTTCTTTATGTCCCTTGCTTTAGGGGACATGTCAGTGAGGATGTTGTTGTGTAGAATGTCTGAGATTTTCCTGCCAATGTTTTCCTCTAGGACTTTTATGGCTTTACGACTTATATTTAAGTCTTTTATCCATCTTGAGTTTATTTTTGTGTATGGCGTAAGTTGGTGATCGAATTTCATTTTTTTGCATGTAGCTGTCCAGATCTCCCAACACCATTTCTTGAAGAGGCTATTCTTGCTCCATTTTATGCTCCTGCCTCCTTTGTCAAATATTAATTGACCATAGAGACTTGGGTTTGTTTCTGGGCTCTCTGTTCTGTTCCATTGATCTATGTGCCTATTTTTATGCCAGTACCAGTCTGTTTTGATTACAGTGGCCTTGTAATACAGTTTGATATCAGATATAGTGATCCCTCCTACTTTGTTCTTCTTTCTCAAAATTGCTGCAGCTATTCAGGGTCACTTATGGTTCCATATGAATTTCTGAAATGTTTGTTCTATATCTGTGAAATATGCCATGGGTACTTTAATAGGGATTGTATTGAATCTATAAGTTGCTTTGGGTAGTATGGCCATTTTGATGATGTTAATTCTTCCAATCCATGAGCATAGTACATGCTTCCATTTGTTTGTGTCTTCCTTAATTTCTTTCTTCAATGTTGTGTAGTTTTCTGAGTACAGTTCTTTTACCTCCTTGGTTAGGTTTATTCCTAGGTACTTTATTTCTCTTGTTGCTCTATCAAATGGGATTTTTTCCCCTGATTTCTGTTTCTGTTGTTTCTTTGTTGGTATACAGGAATGCCTTTGATTTCTGAGTATTGACTTTGTATCCAGCTGTTTTGCCAAATTCATTTATCAGGTCGAATAGTTTTTTGGTGGAGTCTATTGGATTTTCCCTGTACACTATCATGTCATCTGCAAACAATGACAGTTTCATTTCCTCCTTTCCAATTTGGATGCCTTTTATTTCATTTTCTTGTCTGATTGATGTGGCTAGGACTTCCAATACTATGTTGAATAGGAGTGGTGAGAGAAGGCATCCTTGTCTTGGTCCTGGTCCTGGTAGGAAAGCTCTAAGTTTTTGTCCATTGAGTATGATGTTGGCTGTAGGTCTCTCATATGGCCTTTATTATGCTGAGGAATGCTCCCTCTATTCCCACTTTGCTGAGTGTTTTTATCTTAAAAGGTTGTTCTATCTTATCAAATGCTTTTTCCGCATCTATTGATATGATCATTTCATTTTTGCCTTTGCTGTCGTTTATGTGATGTATTATGTTTATTGATTTGTGAATATTGTGCCACCCTTGCATGCCTGGGATGAATCCCACTTGGTCATGGTGCATGATTTTTTTTTAATTAATTAATTTATTTTTATTCCGTTACAATTGTCTGCATTTTCTCCCCTTCCCTCCACCCCACCCCAGCCAGTCCCACCTCCCTCCCCCACCTCTACCCTCCCCCTTGATTTTGTCCTTCTGTCCTTTATAGTAGCTCCTATGGACCCCTCTCCCCTCTATCCCCTCCCCACTCCCCTGTGGCTATTGTTACAATGTTCTTAATTTAAATGTCTCTGGTTAGATTTTGTTTGCTTTTTTTCTTTTGTTGATTATGTTCCAGTTAAAGGTGAGATCTTTTTAATGTATTGCTGGATGCAGTTTGCCAATATTTTGTTGAGAATTTTAGCATCTATGTACATCAGCGATATTGGCCTGAAGTTTTCTTTCTTCGTTGTGTCTTTATCTGGTTTTGGGATTAGGATGATGTTGGCTTCATAAAAAGAGTTTGGGAGTCTTCCATCATTTTGGATTTTTTCGAATAGTCTGTGAAGGATAGGGGTTAGCTCTTCCTTAGATGCTTTGTAGAATTCTCCTGTGAAACCATCTGGTCCAGGGATTTTGTGTGTTGGGAGTTTTTTGATGACTGCTTCAATTTCGTCTGCTGTTATTGGTCTGTTCAGGTTTTCTGCTTCCTCATTCAGTTTTGGAAGATTATATTTTTCTAGAAACTTGTCCATGTCACCTAGGTTTTCAAATTTCTCGGCATACAGTTCTTCATAATCGTTTCTTACAACTCTTTGTATTTCTGTGGTATCAGTTGTAATCTCTCCTCTTTCATTTTTAATTGCATTTATTTGGGTCCTCTCTCTTTTTTTCTTGATGAGTCCACTTAAAGGCTTGTCGATTTTGTTTATCTTTTCAAAGAACCAGCTCCTGGATTCATTGATCCTTAGAATTGTGCTTTTAGTCTCTATGCCATTTAACTCTGCTCTGATCTTGGTTATTTCCTTCCTTCTACTTACTCTGGGCTGTCTTTGTTGTTGTTCCTCCAGTTCTTGTAGGCATAGGGTTAGGTTGTTTGTTTGAAATGTTTCTATGTTTTTAAGGTAGGCCTGTATTGCTATGAACTTCCCTCTCAGGACTGCCTTTGCTGTGTCCTATAAGTTTTGGGTTGTTGTGAGTTCGTTTTCATTTGTTTCCAGAAACTTTTTGATTACTTCCCTAATCTCATTCTTGACCCATTCATTGTTTAATAGCATGCTATTCAGTCTCCATGATTTTAAGTGTTTGGGAACTTTTTCCTTGAGGTTTGTTTCTAGTTTCAGTCCCTTGTGGTTGGGCAAAATGTTTGATAAGATTTCAATTTTCTTGAATTTGTTGAGGCTTGCTTTCTGTCCTATCATGTGGTCTATCTTTGAAAATGTTCCATGTGCATTTGAAAAGAATGTGTATTTTGCTTCTTTGGGCTGAAGGGCTCTATACATATCAGTTAAGTCCATTTTACGTAGGGCATTGTTCAATGCCACAATATCTTTGTTGATATTTTGTTTGGAAGATCTGTCCATTTTTGACAGTGGGGTGTTAAAGTCCCCTACTATAATTGTGTTGCTGTCAATATCTTTCTTGAAGTCCTCCAAGATTTTCTTTATGTATTTGGGTGCTCCTATGTTGGGTGCATATATATTTACAATGTTTATGTCTTCTTGATGGATTCTTCCCTTGAGTATTATGAAGTGACCTTCTGGGTCTCTCTTTATGGCCCTTCTTTTGAAGTCTATTTTTTCTGATATGAATATTGCTACCCCAGCTTTTTTTCCCTTTCCGTTTGCTTGGAAAATTTGTTTCCAGCCCTTGACTTTCAGTCTGTGTAGGTCTTTTGTCTTGATATGGGTCTCTTGTAGGCAGCATATGTGTGGGTCATGTTTTCTTATCCATTTAGCTATTCTATGTCTTTTGATTGGAGCATTTAATCCATTCACATTTAAGGTCATTATTGTTAGGTACTTATTCATTGCCGCTTTTATTTATGCCTATGATCCTTTCTGTCTCTGTTTCTTTTTCTTCTGAAATCAGACCCTTGAATGTTTCTTGCAATGCTGGTTTGATGGTAATGAACTCCTTTAGCCCTCTTTCCTCCTGGGAAGCAGGAGGAAAGAGGGCTATTTCTTATTTCACTATCAATTTTATTTATTTATTTAATATTTTTTCCTATTTTTAAAATTATTTTATTGTTGTTTAAGTACATTTGACTGCATTTACCCATCACTCCCCCCACCAGGCATCCCCACCTCCCTTCCCTGATTCCACCCCCTTGGTTTTGTCCATATGTCCTTTATACTTGTTCCTGAAAACCCTTTCCCCCTCCCCCAATTATCCCTTCCCACCTCCCCTCTGGTTACTGTCTGATTGTTCTTAATTTCAATATGATCTCACCTTTAAGTGGAACCTAATCAACAAAACAAACAAGCAAGCAAAATATAACCAGAGATATTAAAATCACTTTCAATTTTAAATGATAGCCTTGGTGGATACAGTGTTCTTGGTTGTACGTTTTTGCTTTTCATTACTTTGCATACATCGTGCCACTCTCTTCTAGCCTGAAGTGTTTCTGTTGAAAAATCAGCTGACAGTTTTATGGGAACTCCCTTGTAGGTAACTGTTTCTCTCTTGATGCCTTTAAGAACCTCTGTCTTTAAACTTTAACATTTTAATTATGTTGTGTCTTGGTATAGGTATCTTTGAGTTCATCTTGATTGGGTCTCTATGTGCTTCCTAAACATTTGTGACTTTTTGCTTTACCAGGTTAAGGACATTTTTTGTCATTAGTTCTTCAAATGGGTTCTCTATCCCTTGCTCTCTTTCTTCTCCTCCTGGTATCCTTATGATGTGGATGTTGTTATGTTTCATATTGTGCCAAAGTTCCATTAAACTATCCTCATTTTTTTAGTCTTTTTGCTCGTTGCTGCTCTGATAGTGCGTTTTTTCTACCTTGTCTTCCAAATTACTGGTATGATTCTCTGTTTCATCCAGCCAACATTTTATTTCTTACAGTCTATTCTTGATGTCAGATATGTTATTCTTCATTTCCAATTGGCCTCTTTTCATGGTTTCTATGTCATTTTCATGCTGTTGTAGTTCTCATTAAGTTCCTTGAGGATCTTTATAACTATTACTTTGAACTCTATATCTGATAAATTGCTTCCTTCCATTTCATTTAGCTTTTTTTTTTCTAGAGACTCCTCTTGTTCTTTCATTTGGTACCTGTTTCTTTGTCTCTCTTTGTGCTTGTTTCTATGTATTAGATAGATCTACTATGACTCCCAATATTCATAGGGTGACTTTATGTAATAGGTGTCCTGTGGGACCCAATGGTGTGGTTGCCTTGTCCTCCTTAGATGGGTGCTCTAGGAATATCACTTCTTTGGGTTTTGTGGGCCCTCCTATTGTAATTGAGTCTTGATTGCTGTTGGCCCCTTCATGCATAGGATCAATCCTCAGACTGGTGAACTGTGAGATCACCATGTGCAGCCACTGAGTGTGTGCTGATACACAAAAGAGAAAAGGAAAAGAAAACAGTAAGAAAAAAGGGGTAAAGAAATAAACAAAAATATAATAGGATATGAAACATAAAAATAAAAAAATAAAATTAATATTTAAAAAGAGAAAAAATAATAAGAAAAGTAGAAAGGAAAAACAAAAAACATATAAGAATAGATAAAGAAATTAAAAAGAATAAGAGAAGAAAAACAGAATATGGAAAAGAAGAAAATAAAAAATATATTGTGTATAAAAGAAAAAAGCAAAACATTCAAAAAAGAGAAAAACAGTTCTCCTCTATAAAATTTAGTGCCTTTTGCAATTTCCCTTTGAGTACACTATTTTTTATGTTTCTTGGATCACGCTCCATTGTTGTCTGGCACTGGAGTCTTGGCATGTTTGTTCTGGGCCCCTAGGAAGGGACTCTGACTCAGGTCAATGTCAGACACACTGTCCGTGCCTTGCCTTTGGCAACACGCTTGAAGATACAAGTGATCCACAGTTTGGCCACCTCTGCTGAACCTGGCTGTTCCTGGGAAGGACCAAGCTGCTCTCCAAGTTTGGCTTTTACCAACACCATGTCAGGAGTGGGCCAGAAAATGTCCCAAGGCCCACCCCTGAGTGTGAGCCAGGCTGATAGAGACTTACCATATTTTGCCATGTTTAATGCACACTTTTTTGCCCCAACTTTTGGGTAAAAAATAAAGGTGGGAAAAATAAGTATGTGCACTGTACATGGGTAGTACTAATGATGTGTAAATATTGTAAATTTGTTACTGGTACATAAAATGTCTTGTACCTTCTATCTGTTCTTGTGTTTTATAATTATTTGTCACATAAAATTTCTTGTGCCATAATATGTTGAAAAGTAAATGCGAAAATTCCTTTATAATGCAAAAAATGCATATCTAAATATAAATAAATAAATGAATTAAAAATTAAAACAAAATAATTTTTTGAAAGTATGAGCCAAAAACATAGGTGTGCATTATACATGGCAAAATACAATAGATATGGCACCCACCTGCTGGCTCTGTGAGGGTAGGGCTCAGAAAAGGAACAATAGCCTCTGCCAGCACTTCTCTCTGGGAGAAAGCTGCTCCTTTGGCTCTTGCCATGATGCCAAACAATTCAGTTTCTCCCTGTATGGCCCTGTTGCCTCTCTAACTGAATCCCTAGTGCTGGAGCTCAGAGGGAGTGAGTCAGTGTGTCTGTATGTGGGTCCTTGAACAGGAATACCTGGTACTCCAGAAGACCTTTGTCTCACTGAGGCTCAATCAAGCTGATTTTTACAGCCCAAGTTATGGGGAATTTTCTACGTGTCACTGAAACCCTGGGTGGTGGGGCCTGATGTGGGGCTGGAAAACCCTGCTTCTCAGGGGAATTCCTACAGAGGAGATCTCTCTCCCAATATTTATCTGCCATGTGTGGGACCAGCCCATTCTGTGTCTCTGTCCTTTATTCTGTCTTGATGAAGCTACTTCTTTATATTTTTAGTTATAGGATTTCCATTCAGCTAGATTTCAGACAGTTTTAGATGATGATTGTCCTTATAATTTTCATGTGGTTGTGGGAGGATGAAAGTACTATATACACCTATGCTGCCATCTTTCCCAGACTAAATTTATTTTTTAAAATACAACATGTGGTAATGGAAGATGATTTAATGCAATTCAATATACAGATTATGTATCATAGAGTTGTACAATTGAACCTTACATAATCTTATTAAACTATGTCACCGTAATACATTTAATAAAAATTATTATACACAAAATTGACTTTTTTTTTCCTTTTGGTGTAAAAGTTTACACATGTATAAATTCATGTAACTATCACCATAAATAGGATATCATACATTTCCATTACCCTGAGAACCTCATTTGTGCTGTCCCTTTATGGTCATATACTCTTCCCCAACCCTTAACACCTGGCAACCACTTATCTGTTCTCCATTTTTAGTTTTGTCTTTTAAAGAATGCCATATATTTGAAATCAATATGCAATCTTTTGAGCCTGGCTTTTTTCGTTCAGCATAATACCTTTGAAAATCAATCAAGTTTTTGTATGTAACGGAAGTTGTTTTATGTTGTTGAATAAAATTCTATTGTATGAATATGTTGCCATTTAGTCACTCACCCACTGAAGAACATTTGGGTTAATTCTTATGTACTGCATGTAGTTGGATCATGTTTTCTTTCATCCAGCCTGAAAATCTGTCATTTAATTGGTGTGCTTAGATCATTCACATTTGAGAGATCCAAGATGGTGGAGGAGTAAGTGGAAGCTACACTAACCTCCTCCCAGGACCAATCTGGAATTACAATTAAACTGTAGAGAAATCATCTTGAATAACCAACTGAACACCAGCTGGAGAGAAACCTTATAACCAAGGACAGACAGAAGAAAACACTTCATCACAACAAGACTGGTAGGGAGTATGGATGAGGCATGAGAGGGCTGCCTGGGCTCCTACAGGTGGCAGCTGAAGTTCTGGAGGGATATTCAGTGGCCAAGGAGTTACCCCTGAAAGTGTGGGGTGTAAACCCCAAGCCTGGCTCCCCAGCCTACAGCACCAGAGCAAGAAAGGAACCCAGATTACATCCAGCTGTGAAAAACAGTGGGGATTTCTGTGTGCCAGGGAGATATGACTGGAGAGGCAGAGAGCTTCTTAAAGGGCCAATGCACAAAATTTTGTTTGCAGCCACTTACCCTGGATTCTGGCAGAAGGAGGGCAGAGTGGACTAGAGAGGCTTAAGGAGAGCCTAGGGTTGGTGGCTATGGGGAGAGAACTGAAGGAACAACCACCAGGATCTTTGTGCTGAGTCATTTCCCACACATCAGAAGTCATCTTTCTCAGGCAGAGCACATCAACCTAAGGGGAAGCAATAGCCCCACCCGTGGAAATTACTCTGCCCCACCCTGTGGAGCTTAATCCAGGCTGCTGATTTTATCTGAATTAATTTAACAACTTTAGTCCAACAGCTGATTAGATTAACAAACTAAGGTGTAAAATACAAAGAAGCAGCCAAAATGGTAAAACAAAGAAACAGACCCCAAATGAAAATATGAAAATTCTCTAGAGGAAGGACTAGATGAAATGGAGGCAAGCAATTTATCAGACAGAGAATTTAGAATAATGACTATAAGAATACTCAACAGCATGAAAAAAAGACATAGAAATCATAAAAAAGAACCAGATAGAAATAAAGAATGCAATATCTGAAATAAATAATACACGGGAGGGAATAAGCGTTAGATGAAGCCAAGGATCAAATCAAGGTAGAAAAAAAGAACACCCAGGCAGAGCAAAAAATAGAAAAAAAAGAATTTTAAAAAATGAGGAGAGCTTAAGAAACATATTTGGACAACATGAACCATAACAACATCTGCATCATGGGAATACCAGAAGGAGAAGAGAGTGAGCAAGAGATCAAGAACCTATTTGAAGAAATAATGAGCAAAAATTTCCTTAATCTGGTGAAGGAAAAAGACACACAAGTCCAGGAAGCTCAGAGAGTCCCAAACAAGTTGGACCCAAAGAGGCCTACACCAAGACACATCATAATTAAAATAACATGGCTTAAAGACAAGGAGAGAATCCTAAAAGCTTCAAGAAAGAAGTGGGTAGTTATCTACAAGGGAGCACCAATTAGACTGCATCTGATTACTCAACAGAAACATTTCAGGCTAGAAGGGAGGAGCATGAAATATTCAAGGTGATGAAAAGCAAGAGCCTACAACAAAGGCTACTTTAGCCAGGAAGGCTATCATTTAAAATCGAAGGAGAAATAAGGAGCTTACCAGAGAAGAAAAAATCTAAAGGAGTTTGTTAATGCCAACCCAATACTGCAACAAATGACAAAGGGCTTGCTAGAAGAAGAAGAGGAAGAAGAAGGAGGAGGAGGAGGGAGAAAAAGAAGGAGGAAGAGGAGGAAGAAAAAACCCAGAGGAAAAGAGTCTAACAATAAAATGTCACTATGTACGTATCTATCAATAATCACCTTAAATGTAGATGGTTTAAATGCTCCAACCAAATGACATAGGGTAGCTGAATGGATAAAACAAGACCTATATATGGTCCCTCCAAGAGACCCATCTCAGATAGAAAGATACACACAGACTAAAAGTAAAGGTATGAAAAAAGATATTTCACGCAGATGGAAAGGAAAAAAATCAGCTGTGGTAGTAGTACTTATATCCAACAAAATAGACTTTAAAACCAAGGCTATAGTAAGAGATGAAGAAGGACACTACACAATGATAAAGGGAACAATGCAACAAGAGGATATAACCCTAGTAAACAGTTATGCACTGAACATACGAGCAAATAAATATGTAAAGCAAGTCTAGATGGACATAAAGGAAGAGATAAACAGAAATAAAGTCATAGTTTTGGATTTTAATACCCCACTGATTTCAATGGATAGGTCTCCCAGACAGATAACCAACAAAAAGACAGTGGCCTTAAATGACACCCTGGATCAAATGGATTTAATTAATATCTTGAGAGCATTTCACATGAGAGCATCAGAAATACATACTTTTCAAGTGCACATGGAACATTTTCTAGGATAGACCATATATTAGGACACAAAACAAGTCTCAATAAATTTAAGAAGATTGAAGTCATATCAAGTATCTTCTCTGACCATAACGCTATGAAACTAGAATTCATTCAAAAGAAGAACACTGAGCCCTGGCTGATATAGCTCAGTGGATTGAGTGTGGGCTGTGAACCAAAGGGTCGCTGGCTCAATTCCCACTCAGGGCACATGGCTGTGTTGCAGGCCAGGTCCCCAGTAGGGGGTGTGTGAGAGGCAACCACACATTTATATTTCTCTCTCTCACTTTGTCCTTCCCTTCCCCCCTCTCTGAAAATAAATAAATAAAATCTTTAAAAAAAGAAGAACACTGAAAAGCATGCAAACACTTTGAAGCTAAATAACATGTTATTAAACAATGAACAGGTCAACAATGAGATCAAGTAAAAAATCAAAACATACCTTGAAACAAATGAAAATGAGGATACGACAATCCAAAATCTGTGGGACACTGGGAAGCAATCATAAGAGGGAAATTCATAACACTACAGACCTATCTCAAAAAAAGAAAAAAGAAAAAAACCCATAAAAAGCTCAAATAAACAATCTAACTTCACACATAAAGGAACTTGAAAAAGAAAAACAAACCAACCTCACAGTGACTAGGAGGAAGGTAATAATTAAGATCAGCACAGAAATAAAGTCTAAAAAAGCAATACAAAAGCTCAATGAATCCAGAAGCTGGTTCTTTGAAAAGATAAACAGATTGACAAACACTTAATCAGACTCATCAAGAAAAAAAGGGAGATGGGGGCGTAGGTAGACACACTGTGCCTCCTTCACACAACCACAAGAAGGACAACAACAAATTTAAAAACAAAAAATCACCAAAACAGCCAGATAATCAAACAGCATGGCAGTCCAACAGCCACAGTGTTAAAGAAAAAACATTCATCCAGGCCAGTAAGAAGGGCAGAGATGGACATTTCAGGTGGAGAGGATATATGGCAAGGTGGCAGCTGGAGGACCAGGCAAGGGAGCAGCTGGCAAAGCAAGTAGTCCCACATTTGCTTGTGGATAAACCAGGAGAAACAACTGGGGAGCGAGGTAGACTGAGCAACCCAGGATTCCAGCACAGAGAAATAAAACCTCAAAACCTCTGGCTGAAAAAAACCTGTGAGGGTTGAGGAGGCAGAAGAAACTCCCAGCCTCATAGGAGACTTCCTTGGAGAGACACACAGGGTCCTAGAATGTACACAAAACCACCCTGTCCTCCCCCCACCCCCCACCAGGAATCAGCACCAGAAGGGCCCAATTTGCTTGTGGATAGTGGAGGAAGTGAGTGAAAGCCGGCAGAGAGATGAGCAAGCAGCACTGTTCCTTCTCTGACCCCTCTCCCACACCCTGTGACCTGAGTTGCCCTGCCCTAGTGAATAACTAAGGCTCCACCCCTTGCTGAATAACAGGCATGCTAAGATAAAAAATATATATATATGGCCCAAATGAAAGAACAGATCAAAGCTCTAGAAAAAAACATAACTAAGTGATGAAGACATAGCCAACCTATCAGATGCACAGTTCAAAACACTGGTAATCAGGATGCTCACAGAAATGGTTGAGTATGGTCACAAAATAGAGGGAAGAGTGAAGGCTATGAGAAGTGAAATAAAGGAAAATGTACAGGGAACCAACAGTGATGGGAAGGAAACTGGGAGTCAAATCAACGGTTTGGAGCAGAACAAAGAAATAAACATTCAACCAGAACAGAGTGAAGAAACATGAAATCAAAAATATGAGGAGAGGCTTAGGAACTTCCGGGACAACTTTAAACATTCCAACATCCAAGTCTTAGGGGTGCCAAAAGGAGAAGAGGAAGAGCAAGGAATTGAAAACTTATTCGAAAACATAATGAAGGAGAACTTCCCCAATCTGGCAAAGGAAATAGATTTCCAGGAAGTCCAGGACACTCATAGAGTCCAAAAAAAGTTGAACCCAAGGCAGCATACACCAAGGCACATCATAATTACATTAGCCAAGATTAAAGATAAGGAGAGAATCCTAAAAGCAGCAAGAGAAAAGGATACAGTACCTACAAAGGAGTTCCCATAAGACTATCAGCTGATTTCTCAAAAGGACCTTACAGGCAAGAAGGGTCTGGAAAGAGGTATTTGAAGTCATGAAAGACAAGGACCTACATCCAAGATTACTCTCTCCAGCAAAGCTATCATTTAGAATGGAAGGCCAGATAAAGTGCTTCCCAGATAAGGTCAAGTTAAAGGAATTCATTACCACCAAGCCCTTATGATATGAAATGTTAAAGGGAGTTACCTAAGAAAAAGAAGATAAAAAATACAAACAGTAAAATGACAACAAACTCACAACTATCCACAACTGAACCTAAACAAAACAAAAATGAACTAAGCAAACAACTAGAACCGGAACAGATTCATGGAAATAGAGGTCACATGCAGGGTTATCAGCAGGGAGGGGGAGGGGGAGAATAGGGGTAAAGGTACAAGGAATAAGAAGCATAAATTGTAGGCACAAAATAGACAGGGGGAGGTTAAGAATAGTATGGGAAATGGAGAAGCCAAAGAACTTATATGCAGGACCCATAGACATGAACTAAGGTGGGAGAATGGTGGTGGGAGGCAGGTACACGGTGTAGGGGAATAAAGACTGGAACTGATTAATGATAAATGAATTCAGCAAAGTAGCATGATACAAAATTAATATAATGAAATAAGTTGCATTTTTATATGCCAATAAGGAACTAACAAAAAAGAAATTAAGGAAACAATCCATTCACAATTGCTTGAAAAAGAATAAAATACCTAGGAATAAATCTAACCAAGGATGTCAAAGATCTGTACTCAGAAAATTACTGAGAAGGAAATAAAAGAAGATACGAATAAGCAGAAGCACATACTGTGTTCATTGATAGGAAGAATTTACATCATGAAAATGTCCATGGTACTCAAAGCAAGCTATGGATTCAACACAATTGCTGTCAAGATTCCAAAGACATATTTCACAAAACTAGAACAAGTGTTTCAAAAATGTATATGGAACCACAAAAAGCCCCACATAGCAACAGTGATCCTGAGAGAGAACAAAGTTGGAGGAATCACGCTACCTAATATCAAACTATACTATAAGGCCATAGTATTCAAAACAGCATGGTACTGGCATAAAAACAGACACATAGATCAATGGAACAGAATAGAGAACCCAGAAATAAACCTACACTTTAGAGTCATTTAATATATGACAAAGAAAGCAAGCGCATACAATGGGCTAAACATAGGTTATTCAATAAATGGTGCTGGGAAAATTGGACAGATACATGCAGGAAAATGAAATTAGACCACTTTCTTACACCACAGACAGGAATAAATTCAAAATGTATCAAAGACTTAAATTTTAGACCTGAAGCCATAAAAGCCCTAGAAGAAAACTTAGGAAGCAAAATACCTGTAGCAATTTTTTAATCAGATGTATCTACCCAGGCAAGGGAAACAAAAGACAAAATAAATGGGACTATATCAAACTAAAAAGATTTTTAAAGTATATTTTATTGATTATGTGTTCCCTCTGAATTTGTACAGTATTTTTAGTGGTTACTCTAGGTCTTACCAAATGTATACTTTTCACAATCTATTTAGAATCAATAAATCTATTTCAAATCAATATCATACTAATTCAATTAGAGTATAGAAACCATGTATATATATAATATATACACCTTTACCTTTCCATATTTATGCTATGGTTATCTTATATATCACAACTACATACATTAAATACCCTATCATTGTTTATGTCATAGAATTGTACACTTGAAACCTATATAATCTTATTAACAAATGTCGCTCTAATAAATTTAATTTAAAAAACCCATCAAACATTGTTATATTTTTTTCTTTCAACCATCAGACATGTTAGGAGACTGAAAGGGAAAAGTCTATTACATTTACCAGATTAACCATTTCTGCTGCTTTTTGTTTCATTCTTCATGATTTAAGTTTTCTTCTGGTATCATTTCCTTTCTGTCTGAAGAACTTTTTAGCTGTTGTTTTCAAGCAGATTTTTAGTTTCAAATTCTCTTAATTTTTCTTCATCTGAGAATGTATTTATTTAACCTTCATTTTAAGGATGCTTTTACTGGATTTACAGTTCTGGGTTGCCAAATCTCTTCTATTAGCACTTGAAAAATATTGTATGCTTCTTTCTGGTCTCCATGGTTTTGGATACAAAATACACTTTTCCCCTATTGATAATACATTATTAGTCTATAGCCACTTTCAAGACTTTTTCTTTCTCCTTAGTTCTAAGCAATTTGCTTGTGGTATATCTGGGTATTGTTTCCTTTGTGCATATCCTGGATAGGGTTGGATCATTTTCTTGCATCTGTATATTTATGGTTTTAACAAACTTGGAATATTTTGTCATTATTTCTTTAAATATTTTTCCAATCTAGCACTCATTCTCTTCTTCTTGAATTTCAATGATGAGAATTTTAGATTTTTTTGTTACTGTCCCACAGGTCCCCAAGTTTTTGTTCATTTTTTTTCAATCTCTTTTCTCTCTGTTCATACTGGATAATTTCTAGTGGGCTACCTTCAAATTCACTTATTCTTTTCTCTGTCATCTCTATTCTGTTATTGAGTCCAACCAGTGAAGTTTTTACTTCACTGATTGTTTCAGTTCTAAATTTCTATTTGGTTCTCTTTATATCTTTTATTTGTTTTTTAAAAAGTTATTTTATTGTTGTTCAATTACAGTTGTCTGCATTACCCCCCCACAAATCCCCCCTACCCCAGCCAAACCTACCTCCCTCCCTTGCTTCCATGCTCCCCCTTGGTTTTGTCCATGTGTCCTTTATAATAGTTCCTGAAAATCCTTTCCCCCACTGTCCCCTCCCCACTCCCTTCTGGCTATTGTTAGATTGTTCTTAGCTTCAATGTTTATGGTTATATTTTGCTTGCTTTTTTCTTTTGTTGATTATGTTCCAGTTAAAGGTAAGATCATATGACTTCAAAAAAAGAGACCCAGAAGGTCACTTCATAATACTCAAGGGAAGAATCCATCAAGAAGACATAAACATTGTAAATGTATATCTTTTATTTCTTTATTGATACTTTCTATTTTAATATTTGTTTTAATAATGTTCACAATTGCCCATTAGAGATTCTTTATAACAGCTGCTTTAAAGTCCTTGTCAGATAATCCTAACATTTCTGTCCTCTCGTTGGTATCTACTGAGTGTCTTTTCCCATGTAAATTGAGACTTTCCTCCTTATTTGTATACCAAATATTTATTTATGGTTTATATATTAGACATGTTGAATATTATTTTATGAGATTCTCAGTTTTGTTTACATCCTAGAAAAATGTTGATATTTTTGTGTTAGTCTTCTCTGGGCTATTGGTCCCAATGTCAGTTCAGTTTTCAGTTTTGCAGTGTTATTTGGGTCTGTCCAAGATATGTACCACCCAGTGGTCAGCCTGAGACCTGAATGAAGACATACTTGTCAGCTTAGTTTTCAAAGTCATTGGTATATTAATTAGTATCAAATCCATGCATGAGCAGTTCAGGGTCAGGTCAGGAGTTCATAAACAGCCTTAAAGCATCACTTGTGCAAGTTCCTCCCTATTATCTCCACAGTATTTTTCAGTTCCCAAGTCTCTCCTTTTAGACTTGTACCCCAAATTGCACACTTCCATGATTTTATCATGTCCATAGTCAAGCAGAAGAGGTACAAGGAAAGGGGAAAAAGCAGTGAGATTTTTCGCTGCCTTTTTGGAGCAACAACTCCACCCAATGGAGTGGGGACTCTTTCAGTTTTGGCTCCTGCCACCTCCATGGTTTAGAATAGTCTAGGGATGGATCTAGTTTTAGGTAATATGATCTAATCCAGTACCTCATAATGTCATCAAGACAAGATCTCTCTCAATTTCTCAGTTATACTTCCCTTGGCATTGTATCCCTTTTCATATAGCTTCTTCTTTCATTGTGGCAAGATGGTGACCAAATTACTCCTGGTTTAGAACTTCATGAGTGTAAGTCCAAAAGATTAGAAAACACCTTTTCCCCTCTATTGCTTGAACAAGATTCCTAGTATTATCTGATTGGATCAGAATGGTTTAGTTGACTCACATACTTATATCCTAATCTCATATTGTGGTCTAGCAGAGTGATTGGCCAGGCCTATATTACATATATATTCTTGAAACCAGAGGTAGATCCAACTTTGCCCACAGGACATAAACAAAGCACATGATTGATCATCAGTGATGATCTCCACAAAGCCATGTCAGGGTGGCACTACCACATAAAGAGGCAATGGAGGATGGGAGAAAGAATTAACAAATATATACTATACCCAGAGAACTCAACAACATTCATTAGGGTGCTTATAAATTATAAAGTCTTGATTTCCCTCTGTACTCATCATTAACCCAGTGAGTCTCTCTTCCCCTGCTATGTTCTTATCCATAAGTTTCAATTATTGTTCATTCTTCATAACAGAGGGTCACAGATTGTAATTGAGAATCATTTATGAGATTAAATTCCTTGAGGTAAAAATTAAGCAGTGGTTCTGAAAATCTGGTCACTGGAGCAGCCTCAGCATCATAATGTAAGAACACGTTAGAAATGCAAATTCTTGGGTCTCATCCGAATCCCACTGAATCAGAAACTATTGGGACATGTTTCAGAAACCAGTGTTTTTAACAAGCCCACCGGGTGATTCTGAATACACTCAGTTTTGAGAACCACTGAAATAGAGAATAAGAAGATAAAAGGGCTGGAGGTAGGTGGAGGAAGAAGTACATTAACTTTATTTGTAATATTTGTGGTTGTTACACTGGGAATGTGTTCATGTAGTACATAGGTAATAATTTCTTCTTAAGGAAGAGAAGGCCTAGGTCCTTGAAGAACCATGATATTTAAAGGAAAGGAGAAAAAAGTAAAAATTGAAAAGAAAACTGTACATGAGCAACAATAAAAATGTTAAAACACATTTAAAAAAGAATAAAGCAGGATGGTGTGAATAAAGGGCAAAAAAAGATACTACAAAGAATAACCAGAGAAATAGAAAGAAAACCAGAAGAGTGTGATAATAAGAGAAGTCAAGGAAAGAGAATATTTTAGAATGTGTTTACTTATTTGTTTGATAGCTCCTAATTATAAAGTAAGGTCTAAGAGAGCAGAGACCTTGTTTGTCTTATTCTCTGCTATATCCCTAGCACCTAGAAAGAAACCTGGCATATAGTAAACACTGTGGTAGAAACTTCTAGTGCTCATCAATCCCTAGTTTTACTCTCTTTCCGGGCATAGTGAAAGATTACCCGTCCCTGCTCTCTTGCAGTTAAATGAGTACATGTGACTAGTTCTTGCCAGTGGGCTGTGAGAAAAAGTGACATATATCACTTTTGGTCTAAATTTTTAATTATTGATGTGAAATCAGCCAGTAATGTCTCCTCTTAGATGATGACCAAGAAGGCCACATGATACAGATGGTACAACTAGATATTGTAGAACTTCCAATACCCTGAGTCTCTAAATGATTGTATAAAGACCACACTACACAGTCTATACAGTCTAAATGACTGTATAAAGACTACACATACTTTTGTATGAGTAGTATGAGCAAGAAGGATGGCAAAGAGTTTTGCTGAGTTAAACCAATGTCATTTTTTAGATTTTTGTTCCCACAACACAATCTCACCCATCCTAACTGATACAAAATTCAATAAATATTTGTTCAGTAGAATGAATGAGATAAAAAGTAAGGCTGCCAGACCACTGCCCAAGTAGTTGATGAATGAGGAGGAGTAGGTGGAAGGTCTGTAGATGTGATCAAAAAACTATACTAAGGATTAGAATTAGATGAAGATAATTGCTTTTCAGGAATAAAAATCTTTAGTGTACAAAGGTGAAACACCTGGATTTTGTTGACTAAAGGAACATGTAGAGGTAGATCATTATATAAAATCATTATCTATCTTGATGACATAATCTCTAATAGATCAGGCCTCTAAATTCAATCCTAAATCCTACACTACAATAAGACTATGTATATGAGCCAGAAGACAAGAAGAGGGTAAATGAAAAACTTTTTCAGGTGAACGATTAAGTATGCATGTTCTTCCAAATCATTTACTTGAAAAATATCCAAAGACTTATATTTAAGTCTTTTATCCAGTTTGAGTTTATTTTTGTGTATGGTGTAAGTTGGGGGTCGAGTTTCATTTGTTCGCACATAGCTGTCCAGATTTCCCATCACCATTTGTTGAAGAGGCAATTTTTATTCCATTTTATGCTCCTTCTCCCTTTGTCAAATATTAATTGACGATAGAGACATGGGATTATTTCTGGGCTCTCTATTCTGTTACATTATCTATGTTGCTGTTCTTATGCCAGTACCAGACTGTTTTGATTACAGTGACCTTGTAATATAGTTGTGACACCATAAAAGTCCTAGAGGAGAATATAGCCAGGAAAATTTCAGGTATTCCATGCAGCAATATTTTCACCGATATGTCCCCTAGAGCAGGAATATAAAAGAAAGAATAAACAAATGGGACTACATCAAATTAAAAAGCTTCTGCACAGCTAAAGAAAACATCAGCAAAATGAAAAGAGAACCAACCATATGGGAATATGTATTTGCCAATGATAACTTGGACAGAGGTCTCATCTTCAAAATATATAAAGAACTCACAGATTCCACACTAAGAAGACAAACAATCCAATTAAAAAATGGGCAAAAGACCTGAACAGACAATTCTCCAAGGAGGACATACAGAGGGCCCATAGACATTTGAAAGAAAGCTCAGCATCATGAACCATCAGAAAGATGCAAATTAAAGCCACTATGAGTTACCACTTCACACCAGTCAGAATGGCCATCATAAAAAAACAACAAACAACTGCTAGTGAGGTTGCAGAGAAAACAGGACCCTACTACACTGTTGGTGGGAATGCAGACTGGTGCAGCCACTGTGGAAAACAGTATGGAATTTTCTCAGAAAACTAAAAATGGAACTGCCTTTTGACCTGGCAATTCCACTGCTGGGACTATACCCTAAGAATCCTGAAACACCAATACAAAAGAACCTATGTACCCCAATGTTCATAGCAGCACAATTTACAATAGCCATGTGCTGGAAGCAACCTAAGTGCCCATCAGCAAACGGGTGGATCCAAAAACTATGGTATATTTACACAATGGAATTCTACACAGCAGAGAGAAAGAAGGAGCTTATACCCTTTGCAACAGCATGGATGGAACTGGAGAGCATTATGCTAAGTGAAATAAGCCAGGCGGTGAGGGACAAATACCATATGATCTCACCTTTAACTGGAACATAAGCAATAGAAGAAAAAAGCAAACAAAATATAACCAGAGACATTGAAGTTAAGAACAATCTAACAATAGCCAGGGGGGAGTGGGGTGGGGACAGTGGGAAGAGGGGATTACAGGAACTAGTATAAAGGACACATGGACCAAATCAAGGGGGAGGGTGGAGGTGGGGGAGGGAGGTGGGTTCAGCTGGGGTGGGGTGGAGGGTTGGGGAGAAAAGGCATACAACTGTAATTGAATAACAATAAAATTTTTTTTTAAAAATGAGGAGAGGCTTAGGAACCTCCAGGACATCTTGAAACGTTCCAACATCCGAATTATAGGGGTGCCAGAAGGAGAAGAGGAAGAACAAAAACTTGAAAACTTATTTGAACAAATAATGAAGGAGAACTTCTCTAATCTGGCAAAGGAAATAGACTTCCAGGAAGTCCAGGAAGCTCAGAGAGCCCCAAAGAAGCTGGACCCAAGGAGGAACACACCAAGGCACATCATTATTACATTACCTAAGATTAAGCAGAAGGAGAGAATCTTTGAAGCAGCAAGAGAAAATGACACAGTTACCTGCAAAGGAGTTCCCATAAGACTGTCAGCTGATTTCTCCAAAGAGACCTTCCAGGAAAGAAGGGGCTGGAAAGAAGTATTCCAAGTCATGAAAGGCAAGGGCCTACATCCAAGATTACTCTATCCAGCAAAGCTATCATTTAGAATGGAAAGGCAGATAAAGTGCTTCCCAGCTAAAGTGAAGTTAAAAGAGTTCATCATCACCAAGCCCTAATTGTATGAAATGTTAAAGGGATTTATCTAAGAAAAAGAAGATAAAAAATAGGAACAGTAAAAATGACAGCAAACTCACAGTTATTAACAACCACACCTAAAACAAAAAGAAAACTAAGCAAACAACTAGAACAGGAACAGAACCACAGAAATGGAGATCACATGGAGGGTTATCAACAGGGGAGTGGGAGGGGAAAAGGGGGGGAAAGGTACAGAGAATAAGTATCATAAATGATAGGTGGAAAATAGACAGGGGGAGGGTAAGAATAGTATAGGAAATGTAGAAGCCAAAGAACTTATATGTATGACCCATGGACATGAACTAAAGGCGGGGAATGTGGGTGGGAGGCGGTGTGCAGGACAGAGGGGAGTGAAGGGGGGAAAATGGGACAACTGAGTAGCATAATCAATAAAATATATTTAAAATAAAACATACAATTCAGAACCTCCAACCCCTCAATGCTGGTGTCTCTCTCCACACCATGCCCCTCTCCTTTCTTGGAGAGTGAATAAAAACTTTACTCTCTGCACTTCCTTCTCTTTGTGAATTCTTTCACAGACTGTGTCACTGACCACCCTAACATTCTGGTGGCCTGTAGGCGGACATTCTCTATTTCTCCCTCTCCTCTGTCCTCCTGAGACTTGCGACTAGGGTAGCAGTGGGCAGCGGAAGCTCAACCTGTTCTAACCCTCTAACCCTCTAACCCTCTAACCCTCTGCGAGGTTCGGAGGGAGGATTCTAAACTTCTCCGTCTCTCCGGACTCTGCAGACAGCCTCCTGCTCACCCATCTTCACTGCCAGCAATCGATTCTAAGATGGCGGCGAGATAGGTGGGAGCGGAGTCCATTTCCCCCAGCACACAGGTGAAACACCTAGCCAATCTGCTGAGGAACAGAGCGAACAGCCAACAGTACCCTAGCATATATGAAGATAGACCAAAAATAGTAGAGGACATTGAAAAATCAGATGGTAAGGAGAGTGCTTCAGGACAATAAGGTCCCTGGGACCAGCATGGGGACCAGGGTGGCGGCAGCCCCAGGCCCGGTGCCCACGGGGTCTGCTGCAGGAGTCTTGGGAGAGAGCCAGGTCAATGGCTCATTCCCCTGCCAAACAAGGTTTGAGCAGCACTGGGAGAGACAGGGTTGCTTGAAGTCACATGGAGGGGAATAAGGATGAATTAGCAAACACACAGGGGCAGTAAGCACCTACGGAGACTATGTGCACCGACAGGGGAGAGTGGAGATCTGGGCCATGATGGGCCCTGACCCAGATAGTCCCTTGTCTAGCTGGAGAGGTGGGCTGTGTGAGAGGACACGCCCTTCCTTGTATGGAGTGGCAGGCTTGGGCAGGAGGAATTTCTCAAAAAAAAAAGTGAAAAAAGAGACACTCAGGGGCTGTTTGGGGAATTCTCCTGCAGCAGCCGCTCTGGCCTCCTCCCCACCCAGCTATGCAGCACTCCTGTGGTGCAGAAGGCCCCAAGCTCACACCCAAAGCCCCAGGAAAAGTGCATGCCTGAACCTGCTGGAATGGAGGCTGCTGGGGAACTGGGCTGGAGGCTGGCTGAGTGCTGATCAGGAAGGGAGAAGAGAGAAACCAATACCCACTCAGCCTGCTGTAGCCAGTAAGACCAGCAAAACTGACTTGGCCAGTTTAAAGCCAGCAAGAGGCTTTTTTTTTTTTTTAAGTAATTCCTTATTTTTTATTATTATCTTTTCTTTTACCTCCTTCTTCCTCTCTTTCATTCCTTCTTGTTTTATTCCTTCTTCCTTTCTTTTCCTTTTTATCTCTTCTTCCTTTCTTCTTCTTTTTTTCTTTTTTAAATTCCCACAAGTGAGACAGTAAAACCTGGAACTGTGAAAAGACCAGAGTTGGACCCAAAGAGGGGGCATCCCAACAGCTGAGACAGTGAAACAAATTTCACTTTGCTACTCCAGAGAACTTGTAAGCTATTGTATATTTGTATTATTATTTTTTTCATTATTCTTATATCACCCATTTTATTAGTATTTTTGTATTTCTCTTCTTTCTGTTTAGTCTTCTTTGCTTGACTGGTTAAATTGCATTGTTTGACTGGTTTCCCCTTGTTCTCTCTTTGATAGTGTGTTGTTAATTTACTGTCTTCCACTTCACCTGTATTCCATTAGCACACTACTCTAGGTCCTATACATCCTATTCTTGTTATACAGGTCACATAGATTCTGTCATATCATTGTTGCTCCATTACTATTGTAAATAATAGCTGTTCCATACATTTGTAAATACTACACGGCACCCCTCCCAGATCTTAAACCACTTCACTGTTCCTGAAATTTATTACTGTTGTGGTTAACTCTATTCTCTCACACACTACACCTATTTTCTATCCTTTACTCTCACTTTACCTCATAATCTGACCTCCCACGAGCTCACTGCTTTCTAGATCTAACTCACAATCATTCACCCCTGCAACAAGAGTCTTCTTTCCACCATTTCTAAAAAGTGGCTAGGTGGGTGAAATATCACAATTAACACTATACATATCCAAAGGATCTCCTATCTCTTTTCTATGGGCTGGTACTTTAAATATCATAGAATACGCCCCTGCTGTCTTAAACGATTTTGCCTTCCCCCTCCAACCAATCACAAAAAAGAGTAGGTAGAAGCTGTGAACACCAGGACACCTGCTGGAAGAGGAAACCCACCAACAAAGGAACCACCAACAGATAAGAACAGAAGTAGGTGAGGAGGGAGTGGAAGCCACACTACCTCAACCCAGGACCTATCTGGAAATAAAACTAAACAGTGGAAAAATTACTCAGATCAAACAACTGAACAAGAGCAAGAGAAAATCCTCAAAACCTTGTACACATGGAAGAGCCAGCTCCAACACAACCTGCCCACATCTGCACAACACAATACAAGAGGTGGGGGGACAGAATGACCCTCAGTTAACCAGCTGGTGGGAAGGACCCACCAAAGAAAGACCCAACAACAATCAAAACCCAAAGACATACAGAGAGGCAACAGAAGCAACAGCCTACGATCAGTGAGCTCAGGAGATCAAGGAGACTGTACCACTGAATCTCACAGGTATCCTATCATAGAAGTTCACACCATAAACCCAGAGAGTCAGAACGGAGCAACTTAAGAAGCAGAGGCTAGCAGGAAGAGTCTCACAAACAATGGGAAGACAAAGAAAAAAAACCCAAATGAAAGGAAAGAAGGAAGTCTCAGAAACAATGCTAAATGAAATAGAGGCAAGTCAATTATCAGATATTGAGTTCAAAGCACTGGTTATCAGGAAGCTCAAGGAACTCACAGAGAATTACCAAAAACTACAGGGAAACTACAATGAACTCAAGGCAAACTATATCAACATGAAAAAGGAAATAGAAACAATCAACAAGGGCCAAGAGGACATGAAGAATACAATTTCGGAACTGAAGAACACAGTAGAAGGAATCAAAAGCAGACTCGATGAAGCAGAGGATCAGATCAGCGAGCTGGATGACAACAAAGAAAAAACACCCAAAAGAGCAAGAAAAGGAAAAGAGGGTCAAAAAGAATGAAGAGGGATTAAGGGAAATGCAGGACAACATGAAACATTATAATATCTGTATAATAGGGATACGAGAAGGAGAAGAAGACGACCAAGGGATAGAAAACCTGTTTGAAAAAGTAATGATGGAAAACTTCCCTAATATGCCTGAAACACCAATCCAAAAGAACCTGTGCACCCCAATGTTCATAGCAGCACAATTTACAATAGCCAAGTACTGGAAGCAACCTAAGTGCCCATCAGCAAATGAGTGGGTCCAAAAACTATGGTATATTTACACAATGGAATTCTACACAGCAGAGAGAAAGAAGGAGCTTATACCCTTTGCAAGAACATGGATGCAACTGGAGAGCATTATGTTAAGTGAAATAAGCCAGAAGGTGAGGGACAAATACCATATGATCTCACCCTTAACTGGAACATAATCAATAGAAGAAAAAAGCAAACAAAATATAACCAGAGATATTGAAATTAAGAACAATCTAACAATAGCCAGGGGGGGAGTGGGGTGGGGTGGGGACAGTGGGAAGAGGGGATTACAGGAACTACTATAAAGGACACATGGACCAAATCAAGGGGGAGGGTGGAGGTGGGGGAGGGAGGTGGGTACAGCTGGGGTGGGGTGGAGGGATGGGGAGAAAAGGCACACAGCTGTAATTGAATAACAATAATTTTTTTTTAAAAAAGAAAACTTCCCTAATATGATGAGAGAAAAAGTCACACAAATCCAGGAAACACAGAAAGTCCCAATCAAGAGGAACCTAAAGAGGCCCACTTCAAGACACATCATAATTAAAATGGCAAAATTCCAAGATAAAGAGAATCTTAAGGCAGCAAAGGAAAAGTAGACTAACATATAAGGGAACCCCGATAAGACTAGTAGCTGACTTCTCAATGGAAATGCTCCAAGCCAGAAGGGAATAGCAAGAAATATTCCAAGTAATGAGAACCATTGGCCTGCAACCAAGACTACTTTCCCCAGCAAGGCTTTCAATTAAAATGGAAGGCCAAATAAAGAGCTTCCTGAACAAAAGAAGCATCAAAGAATATACTTCATCCAAACCAGCTCTTCAGGAGATGCTAAAGGGTTTGCTTTAATAAAAGGAAGAAAAACAGTGAAAGAGAGAGGAATGCAGGAACAAAAAATTGGCAATGATAAGCACCTATCAATAATAACGTTAAATGTAAATGGATTAAATGCCCCAATGAAACGACATGGAATATCTGAATGGATAAGAAAACATGACACACACATATGCTGCCTACAGGAGACCCACCTCAGAACAAAAGACCTACAAAGACTGAACATGAAGGGCTGGAAACAAATATTCCAAAGAAATGGACAGGAAAAACAAAAATCCAGGGTAGCAATACTCATATCAGAAAAAATAGACTTCAAAAGAAGGGCCATAAAGAGAGACCCAGAAGGTCACTTCATAATACTCAAGGGAAGAATCCATCAAGAAGACATAAACATTGTAAATATATATGCACCCAACATAGGAGCACCCAAATACATAAAGAAAATCTTGGAGGACTTCAAGAAAGATATTGACAGCAACACAATTATAGTAGGGGACTTTAACACCCCACTGTCAAAAATGGACAGATCTTCCAAACAAAATATCAACAAAGATATTGTGGCATTGAACAATGCCCTAGATGAAATGGATTTAACTGATATGCATAGAGCCCTTCATCCCAAAAAAGCAAAATTCACATTCTTTTCAAATGCACATGGAACATTTTCAAAGATAGACCACATGATAAGACAGAAAGCAAGCCTCAACAAATTTAAGAAAATTGAAATCTTATCAAGCATTTTGCCCAACCACAAGGGATTGAAACTAGAAACAAACCTCAAGGAAAAAGTCCCCAAACACTTAAAATCATGGAGACTGAATAGCATGCTATTAAACAATGAATGGGTCAAGAATGAAATTAGGGAAGAAATCAAAAAGTTTCTGGAAACAAATGAAAATGAAGTCACAACAATCCAAAACTTATGGGACACAGTGAAGGCAGTCCTGGGAGGGAAGTTCATAGCGATACAGGCCTACCTAAAAAGATAGAAACATTTCAAATAAAAAAACCTAACCTTATGCCTACAAGAACTCTAGGAACAACAACAAAGACAACCCAGAGCAAGTACAAGGAAGGAAATAACCAAGATCAGAGCAGAATTAAATGGCATAGAGACTAAAGGCACAATTCTAAGGATCAATGAATCCAGGAGCTGGTTCTTTGAAAAGATAAACAAAATCAACAAGCCTTTAGGCAGTCTCATCAAGAAAAAAAGAGAGAGGACCCAAATACACACAATCAGAAATGAAAGAGGAGAGATTACAACTGATACCACAAATATACAAAGGATTGTAAGAAATTACTACAAACAACTATGTGCCAAGAAATTTGAAAACCTAGGTTAAATGGACAACCTTCTTGAAAAGTATAATCTTCCAAAACTGAATGAAGAAGAAGCAGAAAGCCTGACCAGACCAATAACACCTGATGAAATTGAAACAGTAATCAAAAAGCTTCTGACGTACAAAAGCTCTGGACCAGAAATTTCACACGAGAATTCGATAGAGCATTTAAGGGAGAGCGAAACCCATCCTCCACAGATTATTTCAAAAAATTCAAGAAGATGGAAGACTCCCAAACTCGTTTTATGAAGCCAACATCATCCTAATCCCCAAACCAGATAAAGACATAACAAAGAAAGAAAACTTCAGGCCTATATCACTGATGAACATAGATGCTAAAATCCTCAAGAAATATTGGCAAACCACATCCAGCAATACATTAAAAAGATCATGCACCATGATCAAGTGGGATTCATCCCAGGGATGCAAGGATGGTACAATATTTGAAAATCAATAAACATAATACACCCATAAACAACAGCAAAGACAACAACCACATGATCATATCAATACATGTGGAAAAAGCATATGATAAGATACAGCACCCATTTCTGATAAAAACACTCAGCAAAATGGGAATAAAGGGAGCATTCCTCAACATAATAAAGGCCATATATGAGACCTACAGCCAACATCATACTCAGTGGACAAAAACGTAGAGATTTCCCACTAAGATCAGGAACAAACAAGGATGCCCTCTCTCACCACTCCTATTCAACATAGTATTGGAAGTCCTAGCCACATCAATCAGACAAGAAAAAGAAATAAAAGGCATCAAAATTGGAAAGGAGGAAATGAAACTGTCACTGTTTGCAGATGACATGATAATGTACATGGAAAATCCTATAGACTCCACCAATAAATTACTCGACCTAATAAATGAATTTGGCAAAACAGCTGGATACAAAGTCAATACCCCGAAATCAGAGGCAGTCTTGTACACCAACAATGAAACATTAGAAACAGAAATCAGGGGAAAAAATCCCATTTGATATAGCAACAAGAAAAATAAAGTACCTAGGAATAAACTTAATCAAGGAGGTAAAAGACCTGTACTCAGAAAACTATACTACACTGAAGAAAGAAATTAAGGAAGACACAAATGGAAGCATGTACCATGCTCGTGGATTGGAAGAATTAACTTCATCAAAATGGTCATACTACCCAAAGCAATTTATAGATTCAATGCAATCCCTATTAGAGTACCCATGACATATTTCACAGATATAGAACAAACATTTCAGAAATTCATATGGAACCATAAGTGACCCCAAATAGCTGCAGCAATTTTGAGAAAGAAGAACCAAGTAGGAGGGATCACAATACCTGATATCAAACTGTATTACAAGGCCACTGTAATCCAAACAGCCTGGTACTGGCATAAAAACAGGCATATAGACCAATGGAACAGAACAGAGAGCCCAGAAATAAACCCAAGTCTTTACGGTCAATTAATATTTGACAAAGGAGGCAGGAGCATAAAATGGAGCAAAAATAGTCTCTTCAATAGATGGTGTTGGGAGATCTGGACAGCTACATGCAAAAAAATGAAACTCGATCACCAACTTACACCATACACAAAAATAAATTCAAGATGGATAAAAGACTTAAATATAAGTCGTGACACCATAAAAGTCCTAGAGGAAAACATTGGCCGTTAAATCTCAGACATTCCATGCAGCATCATCTTCACGGATATGTCCTCTAAGGCAAGGGACATAATGGAAAGAACAAACAAATGGGACCTCATCAAATTAGAAAGCTTCTGCATGGCTAAAGAAAACAGCATTAAAATGAATAGAGAAACAACTGTATGGGAAAACATATTTGCCAATGATACCTTAGACAAGAGCCTGATCTCCAAAATATATAAGGAACTCTCATGACTCCACTGCAGGAAGACAAACAACCCAATTAAAAAATGGGCAAAGGACTTGAACAGACACTTCTCCAATGAGGACATACAGAGGGCCCGAGACACATGAAATGATGCTCAGCATCACTAGCCATCAGAGAGATGCAAATTAAAACCACAATGAGGTACCATCTCACACTGGTCAAAATAGCCAACATAAACAAATCCACAAACAAATGTTGGAGAGGATGTGGAGAAAAGGGAACCCTAGTACACTGTTGGGGGGAATGCAGACTGGTGTGGCCACTGTGGAAAACAGTATGGAATTTCCTCAGAAAACCAGAAATGGAACTGCCCTTTTACCCAGCAATTGCACTGCTGGGATTATACCCTAAGAGCCCTGAAACACCAATTTAAAAGAACCTATGCACCCCAATGTTCATTGCAGCATAATTTACAATAGCCAAGTGCTGGTAGCAACCTAAGCACCCATCAGCAAATGAGTGGATGGAAAAACCTTGGTACATTTACACAATGGAATTCTATGCAGCAGAGAGAAAGGAGGAGCTTGTACCATTTGTGACAGCATGGATGGAAGTGGAGAGCATTATGATAAGTGAAATAAGCCAGATGGTGAGGGACAAATACAATATGATCTCACCTTTAACTGGAACATAATCAACAACAAAAAAAAGCGAACAAAATATAACCAGAGACATTGAAGTTAAGAACAATCTAACAATAGCCAGATGGGAGCGGGGAGGGGGACAGTGGGAAGAGGGGATTACAGGAACTACTATAAAGGACACATGGACAAAACCAACAGGGAGGGTGGAATCAAGGGAGGGAGGTGAATTTGGATGGGGTGGGCAGTGAGGAGTGGCGATAAAATGCATACAACTGTAATTGAACAACAGTAAGATGTCAGTAAAAAAAACCCATACAATTCAATACATTTTAGTATATACATAGAGTTGTGCAATCATCACCAAAATCTAGTTTTATTTAAATTTTTTTCTTTTTTAATTCATAATTACTTTTATTAATATCATGTCTGGCACCAGTGGGAGGACAAATAAGTGGTAGGTATTGCTATATTGTTACAGGCAAGGAAACCCAAGCACAGGAAGGTAAAATAATGTACCAGTGTTAACACAAATGGTGAGTGGCAGAATAGGGAACACCAAGTTCCTAACCTATGTGACTTCCCAGAGGGGAAAGTCTTTCTAGACAAAATGTTGAGTTGGGTGTGATTTTTTTCTTTTTTCTTTTTTCTTTTTTAAATTTTTATTTTTATTTTTATTCAGTTACAATTGTCTGCGTTTTCTTGAAGAGATGTATTCTCTAGCTTCCCAGGTCACCACAATCTAATTTTAAGACATTTTAATAATCCTAAATAGAAACCCAGCACCTATTATTATAAGTCATTGCCCTTCCCTCTCATTACTGTGCCTCAGTCCTAGGCAACTAGTAATCTAATTTTTGTCTATAGATTTGCCTATTTAGAATATTTCACATAAATGGAATTATATCATATATGTTCTTTTTCAAATGGATTTTTTATGTTAGCCTAATGTTTTCAAGGTTTATCAATAATGTTACAAGTATCAGTTCTTCACATTTTTATTGCAAAATAATATTCCTCTATATGTAAACCCAATGTTTTATTTATCTGTGCATCACTTAATAAACTTTTGTGTTGTTTCCACTTTTGGGCTATTATGAATAATTCTGCAGTTACCATTCTAGTACAAGTTTTGTGTAGACATATGTTTTTATTTTCTTTGGCATATAGCTAGAAGTAGAAATTCTGGGTAATATAGTCACTCTATGTTGAACATTTTGAGGAACACCCAAACTGTTTTCCAAAGGAGCTTCACCACTTTACAATCCTACTGTCAGTGTATAAATGTTAAAATTTCTCCATATTCTCAACAATTCTTTTTGTTAATGTCTGTATTTATTATAGCCATCCTAGTGGGTATAAAATAGTATTTAATTGAACTTTTCCTTTGTATTTTCCTAATTATTAATGGTGTTGAACTTATTTTTATATGCTTATTTGTCATCTGTATATAATTCTTTTTTTAAAATTTTTATTGTTATTCAATTACAGTTGTATGTCTTTTCTCCCCATCCCTCCACCCCACCCCAGCTGAACCCACCTCCCTCCCCCACCTCCACCCTCCCCCTTGATTTGGTCCATGTGTCCTTTATAGTAGTTTCTGCAATCCCCTCTTCCCACTGTCCCCACCCCACCCCACTCCTCCCTGGCTATTGTTAGATTGTTCTTAACTTCAATGTCTCTGGTTATATTTTATTTGCTTTTTTCTTCTATTGATTATGTTCCAGTTAAGGGTGAGATCATATGATATTTGTCCCTCACCGCCTGGCTTATTTCACTTAGCATAAGGCTCTCCAGTTCCATCCATGCCATTGCAAAGGGTATAAGCTCCTCCTTCCTCTCTGCTGCATAGAATTCCATTGTGTAAATGTACCAAGGTATTTCGATCCACTCATTTGCTGATGGGCACTTAGGTTGCTTCCAGTACTTGGCTATTGTAAATTGTGCTGCTATGAACATTGGGGTGCATAGGTTCTTTTGGACTGATGATGTTTCAGGGTTCTTAGGGTATAATCCCAGCAGCGGAATTGCTGGGTAAAAGGGCAGTTCCATTTCTGGTTTTCTGAGGAAATTCCATACTGTTTTCCACAGTGGCCACACCAGTCTGCATTCCCCCCAACAGTGTACTAGGGTTCCCTTTTCTCCGCATCCTCTCCAACATTTGTTTGTGGATTTGTTTATGTTGGCCACTCTAACCGGTGTGAGATGGTACCTCATTGTGGTTTTAATTTGCATGTCTCTGATGGCTAGTGATGCTGAGCATCTTTTCATATGTCTCTGGGCCCTCTGTATGTCTTCCTTGGAGAAGTGTCCTTTGCCCATTTTTTAATTGGGTTGTTTGTCTTCCTGCAGTGGAGTCATGAGAGTTCCTTATATATTTTGGAGATCAGGCTCTTGTCTAAGGTATCATTGGCAAATATGTTTTCCCATACTGTTGGTTCTCTTTGTATTTTAATGCTGTTTTCTTTAGCCCTGCAGAAGCTTTTTATTTTGATGAGGTCCAATTTGTTTATTCTTTCCTTTATGTCCCTTGCTTTAGGGGACGTGTCTGTGAGGATGTTGCTGCATCGAATGTCTGAGATCTTCCTGCCGATGTTTTCCCCTAGGTCTTTTATGGTATCATCCTAATCCCAAAACCAGATAAAGACATAACAAAGAAAGAAAACTTCAGGCCTATATCACTGATGAACGTAGATGCTAAAATCCTCAACAAAATATTGGCAAACTGCATCCAGCAATACATTAAAAAGATCATACACCATGATCAAGTGGGATTCATCCCAGTGATGCAAGGATGTTACAATATTCACAAATCAATAAACATAATACACCACATAAAGAAAAGCAAAGACAAAAACCACTTGATCATATCAATAGATGTGGAAAAAGCATTTGATAAGGTACAGCACCCATTTATGATAAAAACCCTCAACAAAGTGGGAATAGAGGGAGCATTCCTCAACATAATAAAGGCATATATGAGAGACCTACAGCCAACATCATACTCAATCGACAAAACCTTAGAGCTTTCTCACTAAGATCAGGAACAAGACAAGGATGCCCTTTCTCACCAGATTTTTCCCCATTTTTCAATTGGGATATTTGTGTTTAAAATATTGAGTTGTAAAATTTTTTTCTATATTCTGGATAAAATAAACTTACCATATACATGATTTGTAAATTTTTCCTCCCATTTTGACAGTTGTATTTTCACTTTTTTTGATAGTATCATTGACAACACAAAATTTTTTAATTTTGATGAATTTCAAATTATTTATTTTTTGTTATGTGTTTTGGTCATGCATCTAAGAAACCATTGCTTCATCCAAGGTAGTAAGATTACTTCTATATTTTCTTTTTAGATTTTTATAGTCTAAACTCTTAAATCTAGGTCTACTATCTATTTTGAATTTATTTTGTTGTATGGTGTGAGATATAAGTACAAATTAATTGATTTGCATGTGGATATGCCATTGTCCCAGCACCGTTTGTTGAAAAGCCCTGTTTCCACCATTAAATTCTCCTGACAGTTTTGTAGAAAATCAATTGACTATAAATATAAGAGTTTATTTCTAGGCACTCAATTCTGTTCCATTGACTATATGTCTGTCCTCATGCCAATTCTACACTGTCTTAGTTATTGTAGTTTTGAAAACAGAAAGATTACACACTCCTATTCTGTTTTTCCTTTTCAAGGTTGTGTTGGCTATTCTGTGCCCCTTGCATTTGCATATGAATTTTAGTAATCGCTTTTCAGTTTCTGCAAATAATCCAGCTGGAATTTTGATAGGGATTTTGTTGAATCTTTAAATCAATTTGGGATGAAAAAAATCAATTTGGGGAGTATTTCCATCTTAACAATATTTAGGTTGTTGGGAACCAAGATGGTGGTGTAGGTAGACACACTGTGCCTCCTCGCACAACCAGAACTGACAGAAAATCGAACAGCAAGGAAGTCTGACACCAAGGAAATAAAAAATAAACATTCATCCAGACTGGTAGGAGGGGCAGAGACGGGCAGCTGGGGTGCACAGCTCGTGGCCGTGGCAGGACCGAGACTGGCAGAGTGTGGGATGAACGGGGCGGGCAGTCTGACCACTGGCAGACCCTGCGGCCCCACATTCGTGCAGATAAACCAAGAGGGCCGAACTCAGAGCGGAGGAGAACAGGGCAGGCAGAGCGGCGGGTAGCACCTGGCGGCCCCACATTCTCGCACAGATAAAACGGACAAATGGCGGGGAGCAAAGCAGACCTCGCAACCCAGGGCTCCAGCGCGGGGAAATAAAGCCTCAAACCTGATTGAAAACGCCCATGGAGGTTGGGGCGCCAGTAGGAGAGACTCCTAGCCTCACAGGAGAGGTCGTTGGAGAGACCCACAGGGGCCTAGGGCATACACAAGCCCACCCATTCGGGAACCAGCACCAGAGGGGCCCAGTTTGATTGTGGGTAGCAGAGTGAAAGATTGAGGTCAGGTGGAGAGTGGAGCAGGCGCCATTGCTCCCTCTTGGTCCCTCCCCCACATACAGCGTCACAGAGCAGAGACCAGCGTTACCCCGCCCCGGTGAATACCTAAGGCTCCACCCCTTTAAGTAACAGACGCGCCAAGACAAAAAAAAAAAAAAAAATGGCCCAAGTGACAGAACACTTCAAAGCTCCAGAAAAAATACAACTAAGTGAGGAAGAGATAGCCAACCTATCGGATGCCCAGTTCAAAACACTGGTTATCAAGACGCTCACAGAATTGGTTGAATTTGTTCGAAAACCAGATGAAAAAATGAAGCCTATGCTAAGAGAAACAAAGGAAAATGTACAGGGAACCAAGAGTGAGGTGAAGGAAACTGGGACTCAAATCAACGGTGTGGACCACAAGGACGAAAGAAACATCCAACCAGAAAAGAATGAAGAAACAAGAATTTGGAAAAATGAGGAAAGGCTTAGGAACCTCCAGGACATCTTGAAATGTTCCAACGTCCGAATTATAGGGGTGCCAGAAGGAGAAGAGGAAGAACAAAAACTTGAAAACTTATTTGAACAAATAATGAAGGAGAACTTCCCTCATCTGGCAAAGGAAATAGACTTCCAGGAAGTCCAGGAAGCTCAGAGAGTCCCAAAGAAGCTGGATCCAAGGAGGAACACACCAAGGCACATCATAATTACATTACCCAAGATTAAACAGGAGAGAATCTTAGAAGCAGCAAGAGAAAAGGAGACAGTTACCTACAAAGGACTTCCCATAAGACTGTCAGCTGATTTCTCCAAAGAGACCTTACAGGCAAGAAGGGACTGGCAAGAAGTATTCCAAGTCATGAAAGTCAAGGACCTACATCCAAGATTACTGTATCCAGCAAAGCTATCATTTAGAATGGAAGGGAAGATAAAGTGCTTCTCAAATAAGGTCGAGTTAAAGAAGTTCATCATCACCAAGCCCTTATTATATGAAATGTTAAAGGGACTTACCTAAGAAAAAGAAGATCAAAAATAGGAACAGTAAAAATGACAGCAAACTCAGTTATTAACGACCACACCTAAAACAAAAACAAGAGCAAACTAGGCAAACAACTAGAACAGGAACAGAACCATAGAGATGGAGATCACATGGAGGGTTGTCAATAGGGGAGTGGGAGGGGGAGAGGGGGGTAAAGGTACAGAGAATAAGTAGCATAGATGATAGATGGAAAATAGACAGGGAGAGGGCAAGAATAGTGTAGGAAATGTAGAAGCCAAAGAACTTATAAGTATGACCCATGGACATGAACTATATAGGGGGGGAATGTGGGAGGGAGGGGGTGGGCAGGATGGAGTGGAGTGAGGGGGGGAAATTGGACAACTGTAATAACATAATCAATAAATATATTAAAAAAACAATATTTAGTCCTCTGATCCATGAAGATGTAATGTGTTTCCATTTATTTATACCTGTTTTCCAGGTATTCTTTCATTTCTTTCAACATATATAGTTTGTGGTGTACAAGTCTTTCACTTCTTTTGTTAAGTTTATTCCTAAGTATTTTATTATTTTTGATGCTATTTGTAAATGAAGTTGTTTTAATTTTATTTTCAGTTTGGTCATTGCTATTGTATAGCAGTACAATTTATTTTAGAATGTTGATCTTACATCCTGCCATCTAGCTGAGCTCAATTATTAGTTTCAAATGTGTGTGTGTGTTTCTTTAGGAGTTTCTTTGTACAATTTTATGTCATCTTCAAATAATTTTACTTCTTCCTTTCAAATAAAGGTGCCTTTTATTTCTTTTTCTTGCCTAATTGCCCAACCAGAGCCTCCAGTGCATTGTTGGATACAAGTGATGGAAACAGACATCATTATCTTTCTTGTTTCTGATTTTAAAAGAAAACATTTCTGTCTTTCACTCTTAAGTTTGATGTTGGCTGTGGTTATTTTATAGTTGCCTTTCATAAGAGTGAAGATGTTCCTTTCAATTCCTTATTTGTTGAGTGTTTTTTCAATGAAAATGTGTTGGGTTTTTTTCAGATGCCTTTTTTGTACTTATTGATATGATCATGCATTTTCCCCTTTCATTTCATTAATTGATATATTACATTGATTGGTTTTCATATCTTGAATTACCCTTGTATTTTTGGTATAAATCCCACTTGATTATTGTGCATAATTCTTTTAATATACTGCTTGATTCAGATGGCTAGTTTGTGGTTGAGTATCTTTGTATCTATATTTATAAGGGATATTGGTATGTAGTTTTCTTTTTTTAAAATTTTTATTGTTATTCAATTACAGTTGTCTGCATTTTCTTCCATCCCTCCACCCCACCCCAGCCAAACCCACCTCCCTCCCCCACCTCCACCCTCCCCCTTGATTTTGTCCATGTGTCCTTTATAGTAGCTCCGGTAAACCCCTTTCCCCACTGTCCCCTCCCCACTCCCCTCTGGCTATTGTTAGATTGTTCTTAACTACAATGTCTCTGGTTATATTTTGTTTGCTTTTTGTTGTTGTTGATTATGTTCCAGTTAAAGGTGAGATCATATCGTATTTGTCCCTCACTGCCTGGCTTATTTCAGTTAGCATAATGCTCTCCAGTTCCATCCATGCTGTCGCAAAGGGTATAAGTTCCTTCTGTTTTTTTTTTATTGTTATTCAAGTACAGTTGTCTCCATTTCCTCCCTACCCCACCCAGCCCTGCTTCCCACCCTTGATCCTACCCACTTTGACTTTGTCCATGTGTTCTTTATACATGTTCCTTGATGAACCTTCCCCCTCCTCCATCCCCTCTGGTTACTGTCCGTTTGTTCTTAATTTCAATGTCTCTGGTGGTATTTTGCTTGCTTGTTTGTTTTGTTGGTGAGTTTCCACTTATAGGTGAGATGTAGTTTTCTTTTCTTGTGATATCTTTGCCTGGTTTTGTTATCAGGATAATACTAGCCTAATAGAATCAATTGGGAAATGTTTCCCCTATTTTGCTTGTTATGAGATTTTATTAATGATTGGTGTTAATTCTTTAAATGTAGTAGAATTTTCAGTGAAGCCTCTAAGTTGGGCTTTTCTCAGTGGAAAGTTTTTAAAAATTATTAATTCAACCTCTGTATTTATTATGAGTTGATGAAGGTTCTTTATTTTTAATCAATTTCAATGGTTTGTGTTTTCCTAGGAACTGTCCATTTTATCTGTTATCTAATTTGTTGGCGTATGTATGTTCATAATATTCCCTTATAATCCTTTTTATTTCTGAATGGTTGGTAGGGATGTTGTCTCTTCCTGGTTTTAGTTATTTGAATCTTCTCTCTTTTTCCCTTAATCAATGTAAAGATTTATCAATTTTTTTATGTTTTCAGAAATCCAAGTTTTAGATTCATTTGCTTTGTTTTTTTCTATCCTCTATTTTATTAATTTCTGTTTTAATGCTTAGTATGTCTTCATTTTTATTTCTTACATATGTCACTCTTCACGTCCTTGGCCTTTTTTTGTCTAGTGTAACATCATCCTTGTACTAAGTAAGACATTTAAGAAATAAAGAAGACAAAGATGTGTAGCCTGAAGAAGTCACACTTAAATAAGATTATCCTGTGTAAGATTTAATACATTTATTCTATTGGATCCTAGGACATAAAATAAAAGGTGGAACAGAATTAGAAATCAGAACTTTCTAACCATTGGAGCTGTATAATTTTATTGCACATGTGAGGAAACAGGCACAGAGTGGGGAAGGGAATTTCATAAGGTCATATCATGAGTTAGAATTAGAATCAAGAGCTTTTAACCCTCCAGCTACACAAAAACCTGGATACAGTCTTGCCTCTGAATGAAGGTTGTTTTTGAAGAAAGCTACCACAATGTTGAAAGTTAACAACCCTTAGTTCAGCTTGTCATTAAGTGATTGTTCAGGGCCACTTTTTATTCATGAATGCACTAGCTAACTCTTTGTAGACCAATTGCCTGTGCATCTTCCCTAGTCCTCAACTTAGCTGCCCTAACTGGTTTTTGGTGGATAGAAATACAGGAGTTTAGTTCCTTCAATGAGCCAGTATCATACTGTAAAATTCTGCACAATGAATTCTGTGAAATCTGTTATTAATATTTGGTAATATTCATCTGATCACATATAATTCATAAAAACAGAAATGTATCTTTCTTTTAGATTTTCTGCTGTTTTTTTTTTCCTCACTCTGTTAGCCAGGCCTTTTGCCCCTCATTTACTTCTAACATTTGGTTTATTTACATATTTTTAATTTTGTATTACAGGCATGGGCCAAATATTAATGTTTCAGTCAATGATAGCCCACATATATAATGGTAGGCCCATCAGATTAAAGAGTACGGACATTTTATTATGTTAATTCTTCCTATCCGTTATCACTGTATATGCTCCCCTTTATTTGGTAGCACCAAAGGGTAAAGCCACTATGAAAAACACTGTTGCTGTTTTTTTTATTTTTATAAAACTAAACATTCAATTACCATAAAACTAGCATGTACACTCTTGGGCATTTGTTCAGAGAAATATAGACTTATGTTTATATAAAATCTGCACATGAATGTTAATGGCAGTTTTATTAATAATAGAAAAATATTAACAACAACTCAAATGTTGTCCCACAGGTGAATGGTTGAGTGAACTGTGTTACATCCATAGTATGGAATACTGTTCACCAATGAAAAGGAATGGATTATTGATACCTGCAACAAACTAGATGGACTTAAAAGATATTTTGCTGAATAAAAATAAAAAGCCAATCCCCAAAAGTTACACACTGTATGATTCTATTTGTATAACATTCTCAAAATGAAAAAATATATAGAAATTAAGAACAGATTAGTGCTTGCTAGGGGACAAGGATAGAGATGGGGTGTGGTAGGGGTGAATGAGAATACAAAGAGGGTTTTCTTTTATGGTGGTGGAATAGCACTCTCTCTTGATTGTGGCGATGATTATAGAAAACTATACATGAGATAAAACTGCAGGAACCAACACACAGACACGCACACACACAGATGCAGATTAAAAATGGTGAAAACTGAATAAAATCTGTGGTCTAGTTAACAAAAATGTACCAATGTCAAATTCCAGAATTTTGAATTGTACTATATAATATAAGAGGTCGGTATAGAGGAAAGGTCCACATGAATTTATGGGCTAATTTTTCAAATTCCTATTTTAAAATTGTACTTGAACAACAATAAAATAAAACAAATAAAATAAAAAGATTTTTAAAAAGAATTTAGATATTGCATATAAGTCTAAAATCTCCTCTGGACACTATCCCTGATTTCATTCATTTCTCCCCTTCCCTAGAAGTCACTACTACTGAGTTTAGTATGTGTCCTTCCATAATTTTATTTTATGCACACATATGCACACACATGCAAAATATATGTAAATATATAGCATTATTTTTTTGTGCTTCTTTCTACATGTGTGTTATCATGTGGTGTGGGTGATTCTGTAACTTCCTTTTTCACTCAATGTTGTATTCTGAAAATATACAAGGTCTGTCCAGAAGCTATCCAGCCATTTAATATGAAAAATAAAGACATTTATTGAAGAAGATACAAGAAACACTGTACATAGGACAATATGCCTCAGTCCCCTTCAAAGTAGGAACTTTGGGACCTCACACAATTCTCCCAATCACCATCAGTTGCCCCATGGTATTTTCCTGAGTCTCACTGATGGTCTGAAATCTCTTCCCTTTCAAAGCCGATTTCAGTTTTGGTAAAATCCAGCAGTCACAGGGTGCCAAATCTAGGCTGTAGGAGGCTGAGTCACCCGGGTGATTCGGTGTTTAGCCAAAAACTGAACAACACATGATGCAGGTGCATTGTTGTGATGAATCTGCCAATCAACAATTGCCCAGAGCTGTGGCTTTATGAATCATCTGAATAGTTTCCATGGAGGAATGTTCAAACTTACTGCAAAATTTGATGCATATTCATTGTTCTACTCCCTCAGTCACTTTGAATGTGATGGCCACACCGTACACATGCTCACTCAATGGCATCTACTGCCCCCACTGACTAGTACAGTGAAGTCTTCATTGTTCATGCACGCACATTCCAGTCCACTCTCCTTGGCTTCCAGGTTACATCAATGTGGCATAAACTGTTCTCATTATATTAACAGTGGCTGGACTTTTTCTGGACAGATCTTGTATACATATATAAGGATGGCCAAAAGTTTATTTTTCCCCCCATAAGATGGCTCTAGTAGTGCTTAATTGTCCTTAACTTCATTCGAAACAATTTTGTTAGATTGTATTGTAATAGCTGTCATGTCAGCATGCATAAAAAACATCAAAACTGGTGAATTTTTGCATAGCAATTTTAATATTGAAGATGGAAGAAAGTACACAACATTTTTGGCATATTATGCTTTATTATTTCATAAAAGGTAAACATGCAACATAAATGCAAAAAAAGATGTATGCAGTATATGGAGAAGGTGCTGTGATTGATTAAACATGTTAAAAGTGGTTTGCAAAGTTTCATGCTGGAGATTTCTCACTGGACAACACTCCATGGTCGGGTAGACCAGTTGAAGTTGATAGCAATAAAATTGAGACGTTAATTGAGAATAATCAATGTTATATCATGTAGCCGACATACTCAAAATATCCAAATCAATGAAGTTATTGATGAAAATGAAAAATGTGTCTTTTATTGTGTAGAAAACACTAACTGAACTTTTTGTCCAACCATATATATATATACACTCAGCCATAAAAAATGAAATATTCCCATTGACAACAATATGAATGGACTTTGGGGGTACTATGCTAATTGAAATGTTACACAGTAAAGAACAATAAATTATGGTTTCACTCATATGTGTAATATAAAACAAAAAGTAACAAACTAATAAAACAAATAAAAGCAAACTCAGATATATGACAAAAGAATGATGATTACCAAAAGGGAAATGTGGTAGAGAGAGGGCAAATTGGGTAAAGGGGGTCAAATATATGAAAACAGAAGGAAACTAGACTTTTGCTGAGTACAAAATAGCATGTACAGATATCAAATGATAATGCTGTACACCTGAAATTTATACAATATTATTACCCAATGTACCTCAATAAATTTTATTCTTAAGTGATATATTCAATGGAATGCAATATAGCAGTCACAATAAATTAATTAAAGCCATATATATCACTATAAATACAGGGTCTGTCCAGAAAAAGTCCAGCCACTTTTAATATAACAAGAACGATTTGCATGACATTGATGTAACCTGGGAGCCAAGGAGAGTGAGCTGGAATGCACACGTGTGAACAATGACAATTTCACTGTACTAGTCAGTGGGGGCAGTAGACGCTACTGAGTGAGCATGTGTACTGTGTGGCCGTCACATTCATAATGACTGAGTAGAGCAATGAATCTGTACTAAATTTTTCAGTAAGCTTGAACATTTCCTCCACAGAAACTATTTGGATCATTCAGAAGGCCATAGCTTAGGACAATTGTTGATTGGCAGCTTCATCACAACAATGCACCTGCTCATGCATCATGTGTTGTTCAGTTTTTTGGCTAAACACCAAATCACCCGGGTGACTCAGCCTCCTACAGCCCAGATTTGGCACCCTGTGACTGCTGGATTTTACCAAAACTGAAATCAGCTTTGAAAGGGAAGAGATTTCAGACCATCAATGAGATTCAGGAAAATACAATGGGGCAACTGATGGTGATTGGGAGAACTGTGTGAGGTCCCAAAGTTCCTACTTTGAAGGGGACTGAGGCATATTGTCCTATGTACAGTGTTTCTTGTATCTTCTTCAATAAATGTCTTTATTTTTCATATTACATGGTTTCTGGACAGACCTTCTGGACAGACCTCATGTACATCACTCCTTTCTTATCCATTAATTCACTGAACACTTAGGTTGTTTCAACATCATGGCTAGCATAAATAATGCTGCAGTGGATTTAAGTACATATATCTTCATGAATTAGTGTTTTCATATTTTTAGATCAATACCCAGAAGAAGAACTGCTGTATGATATAGTAGGTCTCTTTTTAATTTCTAAAGGAAACTCCATATTGTTTTTTATACTGGCTGCACCAATTTACATGTTCACCAAGAGTGTGCAAGGGATCCCTTTTCTCCCCATCCTCTCCAGCACTTATTTCTTGTATTTTTGATAATAGCTATTCTAACAGGTATGATGTGATATCTCATTTTGGTTTAAGTTTGTACTTGCCTAATAACTAGTGATGTTGAACACCTTTTCATCTGTTGGTTATCTTTATGTCTTATTTGGAAAATATATATTCATATCCTTTACCAATTGTTAAATCAGATTTTTTTGTTGTCATGTTGTATGAGTTCATATATATTCTTGACATTAGCCCTTTTTTGGAGGTATCATATGCAAATATTTTCTCCCATTTTGTTAGATGTCTTTTTATTTTGGTGATTTCTTTTGATGCACAGATTTTCAGTTTGATGTGGTCCCATTCATTTAATTTTGCTTTTGTTTCACTTGCCTTTGGGGTCAAATTTACCAAAACAACTCTGTGACCAATGTCCAGAAGCTTTGTTACTATGTTTTCTTCTATGCACTTTATGGTTTCAAGTCTTACATTCACATCTTTAATCCATTTTGAGTTAATTTTGTCCATGGTGTAAGATAGTAGTCTATTTTTATTCTTTTGTATATGGCTGTCCAGTTTTCACAACACCATTTATGGAAGAATCTTTTTTCCCTCCATTGTAAATTCTTGGTTCTTTTGTCATAAATTAGTTGTCCATATATCTGTGGGTTTATTTCTCAGCTTTCAATTCTGTTCCTTTGGTCTGTATGTCTGTTTTTTCTTTCAATACCATACTGTTTTGATTACTATAGTTTTGAGTGTAGTTTGAAATTGGGGGGTATGATAGCTCAAGCGTTGTTCTTTTTTTCTTGGCATACTTTGGCTGTCCAGGGTCTTTTGTGGTTTCATACTAATTTTAGGATTTTTTGTTCTATTTCTGTAAAAAAGTCATTGTGATTTTGATGGGATTGAATTAAATTTGTAGATTGCTTTAGATAATATGGTCATTGCAACAATGTTAGTTCTTCCAGTCCATGAACACAGAATATCTTTCCATCTCTTTCTGTCTTTCAGTTTCTTTCAACAATGTCTTATAGTTTACAGCATACAAGTCTTTCACCTCCTTTGTTGAGTTTATTACTAGATATTTTATTCTTTCTGTTTCAATTGTAAATGGGATTGTTTTCTTTATTTCTCTTTCTGATAGTTTGTTGATAGTATATAGAAGCACAACGGATACTTGTATATTGACTTTGTATCCTGCATCTTTACTGTATTTGGTTATTACTTCTAATAGTTTTTTGGTACTCTTTAGAGTTTTCTATATATAAAATTGTGTTATCCCCAAATAGTGACAATTTCACTTCTACCTTTGCAATTCAAATGCCTTTTTTCCTTATTCTTGCCTAATTGCCCTACCTATAACTTCTAGTACTGTGTTAAATAACTGTAGTGAGAGGAGGCATTATTATTTTTGTTCTTGATCTTAGAGGAAGAGCTTTCAGTTTTTCACCATTGAGTATATTAGCTGAGGGTTTGCCATATATATCCTTTATTATTTTCAGTACTTTCCTCCTATACCGTTTTATTGAGAGTTTTTATGTTATAAATGGATGTTGCATCTTGTGAAAAGCTTTTTTATGCATCTATTGAGATAATAATGTGATTTTTATCTTTCATTTTGTTGATGTGTATCACATCAATTGATTTGAGGATGTTGAAGAATCCTTGCATCACTGAAATCAATCTCACTTGATCATGGTGTATGCTGTTCATAATATATTGTTTCATTCAGTTTATTAGTATTTTGTTGATGGATTTTTCACTCGAGTTCATCAGAGATATTGGCCTGTAATTTTCTTTTTTTGTGATATACTTGCCTGGGTTCAGGATCAGGGTAATGTTGGCCTCATAAAAAATGAGTTAGAAAACATTCTCTTGTCTTCATCTTTTGGGGAATAATTTGAGAAGGACAGGTATTAAATCTTTTTTGAATGTCTGGTAAAATTCACCAATGAAGCCATCTTGTCCTAGACTTTTTTTTTGGGGGGGGTGGGTTATTGATTCCTCCTTTCCTTTCTATTGCAGGTTGTTTCTTTGTCTCCCCATTTCAGATGACTCTTCTTGCTTGTTCCTACATATTGGATTGATCTTCTTTGACTCCCTGTCTGGCAGGGAGATATGGCTGAAGATGCAGAGATCCTCTTAAAGGGCCCACACACAAAATTTTGTCTGCAACCAATTACCCTGAGCTCCACAGATGGAGAACAGAGTGGACTAGGGATGACTAAGGAGAGTCTGGGGTTGGTGGCTCTGTGGACAGAACTGAAGGAACAGCCACAAGGATCCATGTACTGAATCATTCCCCATAACTGCAGAAGCCAACTTTCTCAGGCAGAGCACTCCCCTCCAGTGGGTATCAGCCTGAGGGGAAGCAATAGCCCTGCCCACAGGAATTACTCTGCCCCACTCTATGGAGCTTAAGCCAGGCTGCTGATTATAGCTTGATACTCTCAACAACGGACTGGTTTAAAAGCTGATTCATTTAACAACTAAGACAGAAAATACAAAGAAGCAGCCAAAATGGAAAGACAAAGAAACAGACCCCAAATGAAAGAAGGGAATTCTCCAAAGGAAGAACTAGATGGAATGGAGGCAAGCATTTTATCAACTAGAAAGTTAAGAGTAATGATTATAAGGATACTCAACAGCATTAAAAACACATAGAAACCATAAAAAAAGAACCAAACCAAAATGAAACATGCAATATCTGAAATAAATATACACTGGAAGGAATAAACAGTAGAATAGATGAAGCAGAGGATTGAATCAGTAATTTGGAAGTCAAGGTTGAAAAAAACCAGGAAGAACAGCAAAAAATAAAAAAGAATTTTAGAAAATAAAGAGAGAGTTTTTACAGGTTCCAGCCAAGATGGAGGTGTAGGTAGACATCCTTCGCTTCCTTACATAACCAAAAGGAGGATAATAACCAATCTGAAATCAATAAACAACCAAAAGCGCCAGAAAATCAAACTACATGGAACTCTGACAACCAAGAAATCAAAGAAAAAAATCAACCAGAACAACCAGAGCAGTAAGGCGGCAGACCACACAGTCTGACTCAGAAAAACCGGGGTGACAAGGCAGACCTTGGGTGTGGGGCTGGCTGCTGAGCTCAGTGGGATGTGTGGGAGGGACTGACTTAAGGGGACTCAGAGGTGGCTGTGGGCTATGGAGGTTGCGGTGGTAGGAGAAGCTCCCAGTCTCACACATGAGAGTTGTGGAAAAAGGCACTAGAGATGAGCAGGCAAGCTGCATGTTCCCTCTCTGGCCCCTCCCCCACAGGCAGTGCCACAGTGCAGCAAAGAGGGTGGCCCTGCTGGGGTGAATTCCTAAGGCCCTGCCCCCTTACAACCTATCAGCTGCACCAAGAGAAAGAAATATGGTCCAAATGAAAGAACAAAGTAAAGGCTCACAAAGAGAGCTAAGCGAGGAGGAGATTGACAACCTATCTGATGGAGAATTTAAAGCCCTGGTAATCAAAATGCTCACAGATCTGATTTAGCTTGTTTGAAAAATGAAAAAACAAATAAAAATACCCAAAGTGAAATAAAGCAGAATGTTCAAGGAACCAACAGTGACAGGAAGGAAACCAGGACTCAAAGCAATGATTTGAAACAAAAGGGAAAAATAAACATCCATCCAGAACAAAATGAAGAAACAAGAATTTGAAAAAGTGAAGAGACTCTTACAAACTTCTGGGACAACCTGAAACATTCCAATATCCAAATTATAGGGGGTTCAGAAGGAGAAGAACAACAGCAAGAAACTGAAAACTTATTTGAACAAATAATGAAGGAAAACTTCCCAAATCTGGTGAAGGAAATAGACTTCCAGGAAGTCCAGGAAGCTCAGAGAGTCCCAAAGAATTTGGACCCAAAGAGGAACACACCAAGACACATCATCATTAAGTTACCCAATATTAAGTATAGAGAGAGAATCCTAAAAGAAGCAAGAGGAAAGCAGATAGTTACCTACAAATGAGTTTCCATTAGACTGTCAGCTGATTTCTCAAAATAAACCTTGCAGTCAAGAAGAGGCTGGAAAGAAGTATTCCAAGTCATGAAAGGCAAGGACCTACATCCAAGATTACTCTATCCAGCAAAGCTATCATTTAGAATGGAAGGTCAGATAAAGTGTTTCCCAGATAAGGTCAAGTTAAAGGAGTTCATCATCATGAAGCCCTTATTATATTAAATGTTAAAGGGACTTATCTAAGAAAAAGAAGATTAAAAATATGAACAGTAAAATGACAACAAACTCACAGCTATCAACAAATGAACCTAAAAGAAAAGAAAAACAACAAAAACAAAAACTAAGCAAACAACCAGAACAGGAACAGAATCAGAGAAATGGACATCACACAGAAGGATTTCAGTGGGGAGGGCAAGGGAGGAATAGTGGGGAAAAGGTACAGGGAAGAAGAAGCATGGTTAGTAGACATAAGGTAGATGGGAAATGATTTAAAAAATGGTATAGGAAACAGAGGACTCACAGAACTTATATGTACAACCCATGGACATCAACTAAGTGGGGGGTGGGGATGCTGGAAATTGGGGGGGCAGGGTGGAGGGGGGATAGAGAGGGAAAATTGGAAAAACTAATAGTATAATCAATAAAAATATTTTTTAAAAAATGAAGAGAGCTTAAGAAACATTTTAGACAACATGAACCATAACAACATCCACATCATGGGAATACCAGGAGAAGAGAATGAAATAAAGAACAAACTGTTACCAGAGAGGAGAGGGGAGAGGGATAATAGGGAAAAGGCCATCAAGGAACATGTATAAAGGACGCAAGGACAAAGCCAGATGGGGTAAGTTCAAATGTGGGTGAGGCTGGAGGGCATAGTGGGGTGAAAAATGGAGACAACTGTGCTTGAACTACAATAAAATAAAATAATAAAATAAGAATGAACAAGGGATTGAAAACCCATTTGAAGAAAAAATGATGGAAATGTTCCATAATCTGCTGAAGGAAAAAAGACAGACAAGTCCAAAAAGCTCAGAGAATCCTAAACAAGTTGGTTCCAAAGAGGCTTACACCAAGACACATCATATAAAATGACAAGACTTAAAGCAAGCAGAGAATCCTAAAAGGTACAATAGAAAAGCAGGGAGTTACCTACAAGGGAATCAGTTAGACTGTCATCTGAATACTCAACAGAAACATTTCAGGCCAGAAGGGAGTGGCATGAATTATTCAAGGTGATGAAAAGCAAAGACCTACAACCAAGGCTACTCTACCCAGCAAAGCTATCATTAAAAATGGAAGGAGAAATAAAGAGCTTCCCAGACAAGAAAAATGTAAGGGAGTTTGTTAACACCAAACCAGTAGTGCAACAAATGTTAAAGGACTTGCTTGAAGAAGAAGGAGGAGGAGGAGGAGGGGGAGGAGGAGTGAGAGGAGGAGGGGGAAGAGGAGGAGAAACAACAGAGGAAAATTTCTAACAATAAAATGTCACTACATAAGTATCTATCAATAATCACCTTAAATGTAAATGACTTAAATGCCTCAACCAAAAGACATAGAGTACCTGAATGGTTAAGAAAACAAGACTCATATATATGGTGCCTCCAAGAGACCCATCTCAGATAGAAAGATACACACAGACTAAAAATAAAGGTATGGAAAAAGATATTTCATGCAAATGGAAAGGAAAAAACAGCTGGGATAGCAGTACTTATATCCAACAAAATAGACTTTAAAACCAAGGCTATAGTAAGAGACAAAGAAGGACACTACGCAATGATAAAGGGAACACTCCAACAAGAGGATATAATCCTAGTAAGCGGTTATGCACTGAACATAGGAGCACCTAAATATGTAAAGCAAATCTTGATGGACATAAAAGGAGAGATAGTCAGAAATACAGTCATAAGTCATACAGTCTTAACACACCATTGACTTCAATGGACAGACTTTCCAGGAAGGAAAACAACAAGGAGACAGTGGCCTTAAATGACACAGTATATCAAATGGATTTAATTTTATCTTCAGAGCATTTCATCCCAAAGCAGCAGAATATACATATTTTTCAAGTGTGTATGGAATATTTTCTAGGATAGTCCACATGTTAGGACACAAAATAAATCTCAATAAATCTAAGAAGATTGAAATCATATCAAGAACCTCTCTTATTCAACATAGTACTGGAAGTCCTAGCCACAGCAATCAGACAAGGAGAAGAAATAAAAGACATCCAAATTGGAAAGGAAGAAGTAAGACTGTCTTTATTGAAGATGACAGGATACTGTAAATAGAGAACTCCACAGATTCCACCAAGATATCACTAAAACTAATAAATGAATTCAGCAAATTAGCAGGATACAAAATTAATATCCAGAAATTAGTTGCATTTCTATATGCCAGTAACAAAGTAACAGAAAGGGAAAGTAAGAAAACAATCTCTTTCACAATTGCTTCAAAAATAATAAAATAACTAGGAATAAACCTAACCAAAGATGTAAATGACCTATACATGGATAATTATAAGACACCAAAGAAAGAAATTGAAGAAGATACAAATAAATGGAAGCACATATTGTGTTCATGGAAAAGAAGAATTACAATAATGAAAAAGTCCATACTGCCCAAAGCAATCTCCAGACTCAATGCAATTCTTGTCAAAATTTCAATGACGTGCCCTGGCTGGTGTGGCTCAGTGGATTGATTGCCAGCCTATGAACCAAATGGTTGCTGGTTTGATTACCAGTCAGGGCATATGCCTGGGTTGCGAGCCGGGTCTCCAGTGGGGGGCACATGAGAGGCATCCACACATTGATGTTTCTCTCCCTCTCTCCTTCCCTTCCTCCCTCTCTAAAAATAAATAAATAAATAAAATCTTTAAAAATTATTCCAATGACATATTTCACAGAACTAGAACAAATATTTCAAAAATTTATATGGAACCTCAAAGGCCCCACATAGCAACAGCAATACTGAGAAAGAAGAACAAAGTTGGAGAAATCATGCTACCTAATATCAAACTATACTATAAGGCCATAATAATCAAAACAACATGGTACTGGCATAAAAACAGACATATAAATCAATGAAACAGAACAGATAACCTACAAATAAACCCATACCTTTATAGTCAATTAATATATGAGAGAGAAAGTAGGCACATACAGTGGGCTAAAGTAAGTTATTCAATAGATGGTGTTGGGAAGATTGGACAGATATATGCAGAAAAATGAAAGTACACCGCCTTCTTACACCACAGACAGGAATAAATTCAAAATGTATCAAAGACTTAAATTTTAGATCTGAAAGCATAAAAATCCTAGAAGAAAACATAGGCAGGAAATCTTGGGCATTGCTCATAGCAATCAGATTTATCTCCCCAGGGAAGGGAAACAAAACACAAAATAAACAAATGGGACTACATCAATCTAAAAGGTTTTTGCATAGCAAAGGAAATCATCAATAAAATAAAAAGACAACCCACAGAATGCATATTCGCTGATGCATCTGATAAGGGTTTAATATCCAAAATTCATAAATAATTTACAAAACTCAACACCAAAAAACCAAATAACCCAATTAAAAAATGGGCAAAGCACATGAACAGAGATTTCTCCAAAGCAGACATAGATTTGACCAACAGACATATGAAAAGATGCTCAACATCACTAATCATCAGAGAATTGTCAATTAAAACCACAATGAGGTACCACCTCACACTTGTCAGAATGGCTATCATCAATAAATCAACAAAGAACAAGTAGTCTCGAGCATGTGGAGAAAGGGGAACTCTTTTGCACTGTTGGTGGGAATGCAGACTGGTGCAGCCACTGTGAAAGCACTTTGGAGATACCTCAAAAAATTAAAAGTGGATCTGCTTTTTGAACCAGTGATCCATTTCTGGGAATATAACTGAATGAACCCAAAACATTACTTCAGGAGAACATAAGCACACCTATGTTCATTGCAATATTTACAATCACCAAGATATGGAAGCAGCCCAAGTGTGTATCATAGTTGTGGATAAAACAACTATGGAACATTTATGCAATGGAACTAGTCGGCCGTAAAAAAGAAGAAAATTTTACCCTTTGCAACAGTGTGGATGGTCTTAAAGAGTTTTATGCTGAGTGAATTAAGCCAGTCAGAGAAAGACAAATACCATATGATTTCACTCATATGTGGAATCTGATGAACAAAATAAACTGATGAACTCTTACATCTTGCAACAACATGGATGGACATGGAGAACATTATGCTAAGTGAAATAAATCAGTCAGAGAAAGACAAATACCATATAATTTCACTCATATGTGGAATCTAATGAACAAAGTGAGCTAACAAGGAAAATGGGGACAGACTCATAGATGGAGAGCAGATGACAGCTAGTGGTGGTTGGGGAGATTGGGTGGGGGAGGGATTGAACAAATAGAAAGCACTCATGGACATGGACAACAGTGTGGTGATTGCTGGGGGAGAGGGGTATGGGAGGCCTAAATGGTAATGGAAAAAATACAATAAAGATTAAATTTTAAAAATTGTGGGAAAAAAAGGAACAAAATTGAGGAAAAACAACAGCCACAGCAATATCAATGACAAATGTGCAAAGATCTACAAAGGTCAAAAGGGAATAAGAATATTATAAGACAGAAAAATGTATATGAGATGACCAAAGAAAAGAAAAATGATTTTGAGAGGATAGAGGGAAGAAAAACAACAAGAGTAATGAATAGAAACAAGGTGAAGAAAGGGAAAGAATAAAATTTAAACCAAAAGTAAGAAAGGAAATGAAGAAGATGAAATGGAATAAGACAAGGGAAGACTAAAATATGAGATTTGATATAGAAAATATTGAACAAATTGGAATAAAATTGAAGAATAATCAATTTTAAGCTACAACAGCAATATCAATGACAAATTAGCAAAGATTAATAAAGGAAGGAAAAGAATATGATTAAAGAAGAGGAAAAGAATATGAGATGTCTAAAAGAATGAAAAATGATTTTGAGAGGATAGAATGATAAGAATAAGGACCGGAAATAAGGGGAAAAAAAGGAAAAAATTTTAAAACCAAAATAAGAAAGGGAAGGAAGAAGACAAAATGGAGTAAGAAAAGGGAAGGGCAAAATATGAGATTTCAAATAAAAAAAGATAGTTAACTAATAGGAACGAAATTGAAGAAAAGGAAAAAATATTTAAATGCTGTGTAAAAGAAAAAAACATGCAAACAATGAAAAAGAACAAGGTGGAATTTGTCTCAGCAGAGTCCAGTGCTTGCCTGCAGGCCTCTTCTTCTGGATATGACTCTGGTACTGTCAGATACCATCCCAGTGTAGTTTTAGGCAGCCTGCTCTTGGCTACAAGTGATCCACAGTCTGTGGTTGTCTCCTTCAGACTTGGCTGTGTGTGGGATAGTCCTCACTGTTCTGCCCTGCTGGCTTTTCATCAGCACAAGGCCTAGAGGTAGGTCATCCAACATATGAAAGTATTGCCTCTATCCACAGTCCTGCCATTAGTCTTAGCCTCACCACTGATCCATCTGTTTCTGAGAGGGCTCCTGATGTGATCTGGAGGATGGAGACCCTGGGTCTCCCCTGGGAGGTGCTCTTCGGAATTCAGACTGGAGACTATTGTGCTAAGCGAAATAAGCCAGTTGGTGAAAGACAAATACTATATGATCTCACTTATAAGAGGAATCTAATGGACAAAATTAACTAATGAGCAAAATAGAACCAGAGGCATAGAATCACAGAATATACTGACAGTGGTATGAGGAGGAGGGGGCTGTTTGAAAGAAGGTAAAAGGATTAGTCAAGGAACATATATGAAGGACCCATAGACATGGCCAATGGGGTAGGGATTGACTATGGAAGTGAGGAGCAGGCTGGGTGGAGGGGAACAAAGGGAGAAATAATTGGAACAACTGTAAAACATAAAAACATAAAATCAACATTACTTAATGGAAAAAAAGATATAATGTTAGATTGTTTTTGTTTGAGATTGTCCTTTTTTCTGTAGGTAGGTCTATATTGCTATAAAGTTCCCTCTTATTCCATCACTTTTACTGCATCCCAAAGATTTTGGTATGTTGTATATTCATTTTCATTTGTCTCTATGCATCTTTTGATTTATTCTTTTACTTCTTCATTGACCCAGTAGTCATTCAGTAGCATGTTATTTAATCTCCACATGTTTGTGATTGTCCCCACTTTCTTCTTATATTTGATTTCCAACTTCATACCATTGTGGTTGGAGAGGATGCTTGGTATGATTTCAGTCTTCTTGAGTTTATTGAGACTTGTTTTGTATCTCAACACATAAGGTTCAACATGGAACCTTTAGAATGTTCCATGTGCACTTGAGTAAAATGTGTATTCAGTCATTTTGGGATGGAATATTCTATGAATATCAACTAAGACTATCTAGTATAATGTGTCATTTAAGGCCAATGTTTTCTTGTTGACTTTGTCTCTGGATTAGCAATCCATTGGTGATTGTTGGGTATTAAAGTATCCTACTGTTATTGTATTACTGTCAATTACTCCCTTTAGGTCTTTTAATAATGGCTTTATATATTTTGGTACTCCTACATTGAGTGCATATATGTTAATAACTGTTATGTCTTCTTGATAAATTGTCCTCTTTTTCATTTTAAAATGTCCATCTTTGTCTCCTGTTACCTGTTTTTGTTTTGAAATCTATTTTGTTAGATATAAGTATGGCTACAGTAGCTTTTTTCTCTAGATGCCATTTACCTGGAGTATCATCTTCCACCCTTTCATTTTGAGCATGTTTTTCTTTGAAGCTGAGATGGGTCTTCTGAAGACAACATATAATTATCATGAGTTTCGTATAAGATGTCTGCTAGATAAAATAGTCCTTTTTCTTCTATAGCATTTTATCTTTATTTGCTTATACAATTTCAGTCTTTTTCTTTCTCCCCTCTTATGTTTTGTTGTCATAAATTATCCCTTTTTAAGTTTTGCATTTGTTACCATATTGCAGTAGCTATACTTATTTTAATGTTTTTCCCTTTGACCTTTATGTTATAATGAAGTGTTTATTATTATATTCTGAAATAGAATTGCATTTTCTTTTTTCTGTATGTTCATCACCTTACTCAGAGTTTTGTATGCTTTTGTCTTTTTGTTTCATGTAGAAGAGCTCCTTCTGATACTTCTTTCTTTTTTTTTAATTCTCACCTGAGGACATGCTTATTGATTTTACAGAGAGGAGGAGCAGGAGAGAGAGAGAGAGAGATCAGTTGTCTCTCATACGCGCCCTGACTGGGGATTGAACCTGCAACCTAGGCAGGTGCCCTGACAGGTAATCAAACCCATGACCCATGACCCTTTGGTTTATGGGATGACACTCCAACCAACTGAGCCATACTGGCCAGAGTTCAACATTTTTTTATAATCCAGGCCTTGTGACAATAAGTTCCTCTGGCTTTTGTTTGGGAAAACATTTATTTTTCCATTATAGCTACAGGACAACTTTGCTGTATGTATCATTCTTGGTTGGTGTTTCCCCTCTTTCAATATTTTGAATATATAATTTCACTCTCTACTGGCCTGGAAGGTTTCTACTGAGAAATCTGATAATAGTCTGATGGAGCTTTCTTTGTAGGTTACTGTCTTTTATATGTGGGATACCTTGAGAATTTCTTTATCATTAACTGTGGATAGTTTTAATGTAATGTGTCTTAGAGATCTTTTTGCTTTGAAATAATTAGGTGTTCTGTTAACTTTTTGCACTTGAATGACCAGTTACTTCCCTAGATTTCAGATGTCCTTATTAATTATTTCTTTCAATAAGCTCTGTTCTCTTCTTCTGCTCTTCTCCTTATGTGATACCCATTATCCTTATGTTGTTTTTTTTTTCTAATGGAATCAAATATTGTAGAGTTCTTGTATTGTTTTAAATGTTAAATCTCTCTCTTCTTCTGCCCAAATAATTTCTGGATATCTGTCTTCAAGTTCCCTCATACTCTCTCCCATTTGGTCTGCTCTATTTCCAATGCTTTATAATGCATTCTTCATCTCATTTGACCGAGTTCCTGAGGTCCAGAATTTGTTTGGTTCATTTTTATAGCATCAATCCCTTTGGTAAAGTACTTCTTTTGTTCATCAATTTTATTACGAGGTCATTGTTCTGCCTTTCTGAGTTTTCTTCTATCTTGTTGAGTTTCTTCATAACTGCAATCTTGAATACTCTTCATCTAAATCACAGTCTTCCATGACTTAGAGTTTGGTTTCTGGGGACTATATTTCTGTGTTACTATGTTTTCTTGGTTAATGTTACTTGATGTATTGTTTCTGTGCCAGAGCATTTGAAGTACTGGACTCTTTACTGATTTAGATACCATTTTGATCATAACAATTCAGCAGACTGGTAATTAACAAATCTGTCCTTTGTTTTCCAGTAGATGGTGCTATAGCACAACTTTTTCCCTCTTACCTGAACTGGAGTCTCTGGGGCAAGGGGGAGTCGGGGGGGAGGGTTGGCATGGAAATTTACTCCTGGGTGACCAGGGTGATGATTGTCCTTGTTGAGTCTCGGTTACCTCAGTTTTGAGGCACCACCACCATGGTGGAGGAGGTGTGGGCAGTAGAGAAGAGCTGGGTTTGCAAGCTGGTACTGCTGTCTCCTAGTTACTAATGGCCACAGGTCCACTTAGTGGCATCTTGGCTACTAATGCCAGGTTCTGCCACAATGAGGGAAGCCAGCTTCTCGGGCACCAAGGCTGCTTTTGCCCTTATTACCCTCCATTGAACCATAGGGTAGGGACCACACCCTGACACTTCCATCACTGCCGTTGACTGGGGTCGAGGCAGCACCAAACTGTGTCTGTCAATACCATCCTAGTCCTTCCTCCACCCTACCTCTTCTATGCATTCCAATATGCCTAGCTGCAGAGGTACCAATGCATGGATCTCTCAGGTATGTTTGTATGTTGAGCAGATGAACTTTTTTGAATTATAATTGTCCAACTTGTAAATATAAGGAAACATATAAAGGTGTCTTCTCACTCAATCATGATGCTGATGTCAGAAAAGCCAAAAACATACAGTGGGGGTAGGGGGGATAATCCAAGGTGCCACTGCACAATCTCCACACCTCATAGCCATGCTTCACAAAATTGAGGAAATCAAGGAGTTCCTGCTCACAGCCTGGCGAAAGGATGCCAAATCTGTCAAGATCAAGAAAAATAAGGACAGGGAGTTCTGGCTAAGATGGAGGTATAGGTAGAAACACTTTGCTTCCTTGCATAACCAAAAGAAGGTTAACAACCAATTAAAAAACAAAAACAGAACTGCCAGGAAAATCAAACTGCATGGAAGTCTGAAAAACAAGGAGTTAAGGAAACAGTCATCCAGACTGGTAGGAGGGGCAGAGATGGGCAGCTGGTGAACAGGATGCATGGCAAGGTTGCGGACTGCGTGGGTAATGTGGGGACTGGTGGACCAGGCAGTCCCACATTCACACACAGATAAGCCAGGAAGAACAACTTGGGAGAGAGACAGACCACAAAACCCAGGGTTTCAGCGTGGGAAACTAAAGACTCAAAACTTTTGGCTATAAACTTCTGTGAGGGTTGCAAAGGCAGGAGGAACTCCCATTCTCACAGGAGAGTACACTGAAGGGACCCACAGGATCATAGAATGTACACAAGCCCACTCACCCAGGAATCAGTACCTGAAAAGGCACAATCCACTTTTGGGAAGTGAGGGAAGTTACAGAAACTGTGGCCAGAGCTGAGCAATCGTCATTGTTCCCTCTCTGACCCCTCCGCCACAGGCAGCACGGCACCTGCAGCAAAGAGGGTTGCCCTGCCCAGGCAAATACCTAAGGTGCACTGAAACAAAGAAATATGGCCCAAATGAAAGAACAGATCAAAACTCCAGAGAAAGAACTAAGCAATGAGGACATAGACAACCTATCAGATGCAGAGTCCAAAACAGTGGTAATCAGGATGCTCACAGAAATGATTGAGTATACTTGCAAAATAGAGGAAAAAGTGAAAGCTATGCGAAGTGAAATAACGAAAAATATACAGGGAAACAACAGTGAAGGGAGGGAAACTGGGACTCAGATCAATGATTTGGAGCAGAAGGAAGAAATAAACATTTGACCAGAACAGAATGAAGAAACAAGAATTCAAAAAAATGAGGAGAGGCTTAGGGACCTCCCAAACAACTTTAAACGTTCCAACAGCCAAATCATAGGGGTGCCAGAAGGAGAGGAGGAAGAGCAAGAAATTGAAAACTTATTTGAACAGATAATGAAGGAGAACTTCCCCAATCTGGCAAAGGAAATAGACTTCCAGGAAATCCAGGAAGCTCAGAGAGTCCCAAAGAATTTGGTCCCAAGGAAGCACACACCAAAGCACATCGTAATTACATTACCCAAGATTAAAGAGAAGGAGAGAATCTTAAAAGCAGCAAGAGAAGAGGAGACATTTACCTACAAAGGAGTTCCTATAATATTATCAGCTGATTTCTCAAAAGAAACCTTACAGGCAAGAAGGGGCTGGAAAGAAACATTCAAAGTCATGAAAGGCAAGGACATACATCCAAGATGACTCTCTCCAGCAAAGCTATTATTTAGAATGGAAGGGCAGCGAAAGTGCTTCCCAGATAAGGTCAAGTTAAAGGAGTTCATCATCACCAAGCCCTTATATGAAATGTTAAAGGGACTTATCTAAGAAAAGGAAGATGATCAAAAACTATGAACAGTAAAATGACAACAAGCTCACAACTATCAACAACTGAACCTAAAAACAAAAACTAAAACTAAGCAAACAACCAGAACAGGAACAGAATCACAGAAATGGAGATCACATGGAGGGTTATCAGTGGGGAGGGGAAGGGGAAGAATGGGGGGAAAGGTACAGGGAATAAGAAGCATACATGGTAGGTAGAAAATAGACAGGGGGAGGGTAAGAATAGTATAGGAAATGGAGAAGCCAAACAACTTATATGTATGACCCCGGGACATCAACTAAGGGAGTGCAATGTTGGAGGGTGGGGCAGTGCAGAGCAGAAGGAGAGAAAGGGTAGAAAACAATTAGGACTGCTGTAATAGCATACTCAGTAAAATATACTTCAAAAAAAGAAAAATAAGTACAATGTGAAGTTTAAATTCCGATGCAGCAGATACCTTTATACCTTGTTCATCACAGACAAAGAAAAGCCTGAGAAACTGAAGCAGTCCCTTCCCCCAGGTTTGGCAGTGAAGGAGCTGAAATGAACCAGACATGCTGATCTGTATTGATATGTTAAAATTTTTGTAAAAAGCCAAATATAATTTTTAAAACTATTTCTCTATTATTGGACAATCAGTCCATTTTCAAATCTTTGCAATGTTGTAGAAAATATTCTGTACATATCTCCCAATACATGTGTGTGTTTTTCTCCAGGAAAAAAATGAAACTGGTGTGTCATAAATTATTAACATTTGCAATTTTGCTATAACAGCCAGAATATACCCCCAAGTGGCTGTACCAACTTAGACTCTCACACCCTTGCTAAAATTAGATATTATCTTCCAAATGTAACCTATATAAAATTAATCTACTTCATGGCAATCTCAGCATGGTGTCAATATCCACATAAATACTTGTCTAAGATGCAAAAAACATGTTTAAAAAGTCCTTAAGTTTTAATTTTCAGTCTTACTATGCCTTTCACAACAGATAACAAACTATCTTTTAAAAAATAATTTTCATTTATTCCCTGACATATCCATGCATTGTGACATAGAAGATAATTCAATCTCTTTCTATCTCCCTGTAAATTAACTAAAACACTCATATCTGGCCTAAGTGATTTTTTTCTTTTGGTAATTGTCTAAACTTTTAATGTAAATAAAACAAATCCTGGTTTGTTCCATTTCTATCTCTTAACGATTATCCTGATCTTTGGGACAAAGTGCAGGAACTGCAAGGACAAGATTTTCTTTAGTGGATTTCGTGAGGATTAGAGGTTGTAAATACTTTTATTTTAATTCTTTTTCCTAGCATACGTGCTTGCGCAAAATGCAAGATTGGTTTTAAGTTTGAACTTTAAGCAGGAAGAATGTCTTTCCACAAGAGGGGTTTTAAAATTCCTCTCTTATGTACACAGTACACAGAAAAATGTAGATACTGAAGAAAAGAAAACATAGCTTCCAGGGAGAAAACAGATAAGAAGGACTCAGATCTGAACAGCCACAGCAAGTAGTATTAATAAAACCCTTTCTAGTTATGATTATTCTACTCATACAATTTTTGTTTTAATAATTCTGAGCTTTTTAAGCAGGGCTTTAAATATTCCCATGATCAGTTAACAGATATCTCTGGAGTTCCTCTTGTGTGCAAAGTCCAATATTCTCAAGCATAAAAAACACAGGAGATATGCTATCTGCTCTTTGGGACCTTTTAGTTTAGTTTCAGAATGTCATTGTGGTTAAAAGTACAGACTCTGAGGTTAAATTGCATGGAGGACATGACTCTCCCACCTATTTGTATGACCTTGGGTATTTTAGCTCTCTGAATCTCAGTTTCCTCATTTACAAAAGTAATATTACCTATCCCATAGATCTGTTTGGAAAGAAAGGTTTTCTTATTCCTGGTGTAGCTTATGTAAAGGGTAAACAAACACATGTCTGTTTTTTCTCTGATCCTCATTTTCTCCTTCACCAGGGAAATAACAAATCAAACCCACAGTGAGATACCGCTTCATACCCACTAGGATAGCAATAATAAATTTTTTAAATGGAAAATAACGTGTGTTGGTGAGGCTGTGGAGAAATTAGAACTCTTGTACATTGATGGTTGGAATGTAAAATGCTGCAGCCACTGTGGAAAACAGTTTGACGATTTTTCAAAATGTTAAACGTAGTTACCATATGACACAAAAATTTGGACTCCTAACTATATCTACAAAAGAAGTTAAAACAGGTTTTCAAGCAAAAACTTTTACATGAAAGTTCATAAGATTCCTATTCACAGTAGCCAAAAGGGGAGACAACATAAAAATGTCTATCAACAGACAAATGGATAAACAAAATGTGGTCTGTCCTTACAATGGCATATTATTCAGCTTTAAGGAATATAATTCTGATACATGCTACATATGGATGAACCTTAAAAACATTATGTTAAGTGAAATAAGCCAGACACTACAAGAAAAATACTGTATGATTCCACTTATACATCTTATATGTTTATAGTATATTAAGAAAAAAAGTGTGAAAAAGTGTGTTCACATAGTCCAATTTTCTCTTCTCTTTTTGGGAGCTAGACTGCCCGTGGGAAGCATGCAACACAGAAAGGCATGCACTTTAGTACAGCCTGGTGACTTTGATAAGAGAGGGTACCGAGGGGAGAAGGTAGAGGGAAGGGAATTTGATTCTAGGACTTTGGAGGTAATCCCACTTGTGAACCAGGTAGAGCTTTGGGAAAACTAAGTCTGAATTTTCAAAAAGTGTAATTCAATGCAACTCTGAATCCCTGTGTGTGTGTGTGTGTGTGTGTATTTCGTGGTAATCCTATAGCAGAAATTCCATCCAAATGCTAAGAATAGGCAAGAATCTTAGAAAAACAAGAACAGCATGAACAGGGCAGACACGATGCTATCTGAAAAGATCCCCTGAGGTAATTTGTGTGAAAGGAGCCAACCTACCACAGTAATGAGCAAGAAGTGGTTAAGCAGCAGCAAAAGGGTTCCTGCCTCCTGGGGCAATTGGGGTGACATTTTCCTGCAACAATCCTACCATCTATATCTTTGCAAAGCGTGGTGTTGGTTTCACTTTGAATTCTAAGGAGAACAGACTTTTCCTAGCAAATGCAGTTTAGAATGTTTCTCTCAGTGTTATGTTGTATAGAAAAAACACTAATCACACAGAAAGAATTAGCCACACACACACACACACACAAACACAGGAGAAAAAAGTACAATCCAGGAAACTAAAGTCAGAGAGACAGAGACACTGCCTCACACCACCATTGCTCACACTGGCTGTTTAGAACATTACTAAAGGGAAACAAAGTCTTTCACAGGAAATCTGCTACACCAATCTTAGCAATGGACTCCTTTCATTTGGCCTAGAATCACTCTACCTGTGGATTATTTTGTACCAGCCTTTCCAGGTGATGCCTAGATTTTCAATCTCCCCCAATTCATTGGATGGAGCTTCAGGGGATCTTTCTTTTGTGTATCTGATTCAAACTTTATTTTAGAAAAACGTGGAGTCAAGGAAGAATAAGACAGTAAAGTACTGAGTGCAAAGCCTCTTTACTAATTTCCAATAATGTCTGAACTAGTGTCTAAGAAACATACAAGCCCCTTGTAATGCTTAGTCTCCTCCCTCCATTCGATCAAACATTCCTTATAGAGAATAGAGATTTAATGTGGCTCCAGTCTCAGGAGCAGCTGTAGAGAAAACCATCTTTCTCCAAGCTGGAGAAACTTGCCTCATTCCACACTAATTTTAAATCCCTAAGTTTTGTTTAAATCAGAGATAGGCAATTTGAATAGGTAAGGTAGCTGATGTTTTATGGAATGATTTCCTTGAAGCAATGTAAAAGTATTCGATTTATTACTTGTTTCTGTCACTAAGGGTACATTGGAGATCCTGTAGTAATATTAAGTTACATTGCTACTGTGCATCCCATAAGACTGGGGGCTGATACAAGGACTGTCACAAGGCATAGCTATGGAGGGCCACTGACAACTGTTTATTTGTGTGGCTGAAAGCAACCAGCAGGTATAACAGACAAAAATTCTTGCTGATGGGAGTCATCTGTGAGGGCAGAAGCTAAATGTTCAGGGTTGGGGGACCTTACTGTGGTATTCTAAGATACTTGGCCTTGTCATAGAAAAAATAGTCATTCTTGACATCAGGAGAGACTACTGATATTTCAATAGACCTCTAAATGAGCAGATAAAACAATTTGACCTTGATCAATATTTCTTAACCTTTATTGAGCATCAATTCCCCATCTGAACATGAGAGTACTTACCTCATAGATTTGTTGTGAAACGTAATTGAGATAAAATATATAATTAATTTTGTATAATGTTTGGTACATAATAAGCACCAAGGGTTATTAATATTATTATTTTCACTAGCAAATATAGTAGGACTGAAAGCTCTTCAACACTGGGTAGGAACTTGAGCCAGACACAGAGGCCTTGAATTGTAACCTGGCCTTCAGATTCCTCATCAGGAGGGTGGGACCAGGAGTGAGAGCGTTACACTTGGCACAGTTCCAAACTGCATGACTGCACAAACACTGTAACTGCTCTGTATTCAGACACATTTGAAAGATTTTTCCAGCATAAATTTCTAAATGTGCTGCTTGTTTTGTAATTTAATCTAGGGGAGCAGCAGCAGTGCTATCATTATTTACATTTCTGCCTTTCAGTTTTGGATCCAAGATATTTGCAACAGTATGAATTGGCTCATAACAAAATTCTTCTCTTTTCTTAAAAAAACATTTCACATTACTTTCTTTTATGCCTGTACGCAAATAATGTTAACAGTCTTTTACATTGATTTGTTTCTGGGACATTTAGTAAAAAATAATTTACAAAAATAAACAAATTGAGACACTATAGGTAGTTTGACATGAAATTCTTCCTTTGAGCTTTAAGAAACGATTTCAGTAGAGGCTTGTTAGCAACATGTTAACTTTCTAATGTTGTTATTACATTTTTAATTTTAACAAGCAAAAGACAATATAAAGACCTTATAAACAATTGGACAGTCTTCTCACTCTCAGTTAACTTTTCTATTCTCCAGGATTTCATATCTCCAACAGTAACTTGGATAGCTTTTAATCTTCAATTTATAATTGTAAAGGGGAGACAAACATTTTTATTTTTATAATTGTCGAGTCTTAAGATGGTTCTAATAGCAACCACTTACTTTTCATTTTTTGCTTTACCCTGGTTGTGTTTGAAGTCTTACATTTTATAACTTTAATAAACAACTGCACATCTGCATTAGTCTTTCTTCCCTAGGGTACCCTCAAATTCTGGAAGGACTAACCTGGCTGATAACCCCCAAAAATGAACTCCTGCAGAAAATACAAATAGTCTAGAGTAGAAACATGAGACTATCTAGTTTTTGAAGGACGAATGATTTAAAAGTCAGGATTGATCTATGTAAGAAGGCTACTGGAATTATTCATTCTACACACAACGTTTCCAGATACTATATTTCTGTATTTCTGCCTACATTTCCATTTACTCTTTTTTTTTTTTTAATACTCACTGTCTTCTCTTGGTTCCAAACTGTGGGTCTGGGATCCTAAACAAATCCAAGTGAACTTTCAGCCCTCAAGTGCCCTCAGTATTACAACCTTTCTGAAGCATAACAGAATTTTTCTCTAAATTAAAGGGGAATCACAGTGCCTCACACTTAATGATTCATGATTTAAAGTTAATTTTCTTTCCTTAGGTGCCTAAATTATCCCAGCTCATAATTACAGAATATTGCTTTGGAAAAGGCCCTAGAGCTTAATCTAATTTTCAACTCATTGCATGACTCATTATCACAGAATCAATGACAGTTTGTAAGGCAGTCTCTGATCGAGTACTTGCCTGATAAGGAAAACTACTGCATTAGTTGTTTAAAAAAAGTATTTCTTAAAATGATCTAAGATTCACCTCCCTAAAATTTTCTTTGAGCAAAGATTCATGGTCCCATATAAGAAAAACTTTACCTATTTTCATTTAAAATGTTTTCCTATCAAATTATCTCTAAGTGGATCAAATGTAGCATATTTTAACAGGAAATATTCTCTGTGGTTTTATCTCTGTTAATCCATAGTCCAAACTATTGTCCACTCTTTCAAGCTACCAGCCCTGATGCAGCATCCCAAACATCAGTGCCAAAACCAGAAGTGCATTCTCTTATTACATTAATAATAATTTTACAGTATGGTGGCAGGAAATGCACTTTCAGTTCACTGGCTATAGCTATTATACTATGCGGAAACGACTGCTTGGAAGGCAGCCAGATTCTTTGGCTTAAAGGCCAACCATGAGGAAGACAAAGGTAATACAAGAAGGGAAACTATGTCACCTGACCAAAAGCATTATTGAGACACTCTAAAGCAGGGTTTCTCAACTCTCTGTGGTGCAGGACCATTTTTAAAATATTCCAATCTGCCATAAACTTTTGTAAAATAAGAAATTGTGCATTTGGGTGTAACAGCAACGTCAAAATGCTCTAACGATGTCTAAATACTTACACACCATCTTTATATTTCATTAGTATACTAATCACACTTGTGTGATTTGTATATTTATCATACTTATCTCATTAGGGATGGGTAATAAATAATCTCAGGACTGATATTGGTCTGTGAAACATGTGCTGATTAAGAAAGGATAAGAATTACATCTGGCAACATAATTCTTTGAGTATAGTTCAAGTGACATGCTAGTTCAAGTATCCCTGCTGCTGGTAAATGCCAGATTGTGTATGTTAAATGCAAATGGTAGCCAAGCTTAAGGAGATATCAAACACTCAGTTATACAGAGCATATCAATGAAATCAATTTCCATTTATAAGTCATGTTTAAAGTAGTTTAACGATAAAACCTTGACTAATCATATACATTGGGGATTGAGCATTAGGGAATCTCTGGCTGCTACATGGACTCAAGATTAATTAGAACAGCACCATCAATGCCATCTTGAAGGGTAGGAGTTCAGCATGGATGGAACTGGAGAGCATTATGCTAAATGAAATAAGTCAGGTGGTGAGGGGCAAATACCATATGATCTCACCTGTAAGTGGAGCCTAATGAACAAAACAAACATGGAAAATAGAACCAGAGGCATGGAAACAAGGAACAGACTGACATGGATGACAAGGGACGCAGGAGGGGGAGAAGAGAAGAAAGAAAGGGAAGACACTAGTTAAAGAACAAGTATAAATGACCCATGGACATGGACAGCAGGGTGAGGATTGACTATGGAAGTGTTGGGTGGGCAGGGCAGGGGAGAGCAATGGGGGAAAATTGGGACAACTGTACTAGAACAACAATAAAAAACAGCACCGTCCTCCATGAAGGAGGACCTTTCTGGTTTTACCTGCTCCTGTGTGCAATGGACTAGGTATATAACAATCAGATTCTGCATTAGTTGCGAATAGAACAAGGATTTTTACATCTACAGAGGATATGAATTCCAGGCACAAATACTTTTTAAGGTAGGTCTTCATGTGTAAGTATAAACAGGTGATCAAGAAACAACAAATATTTAGTGAAAAGTAAAAGAAACATTAAAGGGAATCTCTACACTCAACCAACACAATAACTAAGTCTAAGCAATAGTAAATGGAGAAAGAAAAAAATCTATAAATATGGATAAATAGTATTTAGAGAAAGACTTATACACTTATATAATACATTATTAATACATCACATTCATGAAATAAAAATAATCTTCTGTTCAAAAAAGGACACCAGGGTTCTTATTTGTAAGCAATATAACCTGTGCAGGTTAGTCTAAACATAAGTAAATATTTATTGGGTTGCTACTATGTGCCAGCTATTCTTCTAGACATTGGGGATACAGCAGAAAGTAAAACAAAGGCCCTGTCCTTAAGGAGCTTATATTTCAGTGAGATTCTAGAAACAACAAAGAAATACACGATTCAAGAAATGATATCAAGCTGAGTAAAGGAGACAGCAAATGACGGGCTATGTGAATGTGGGCCTGTGTGTGTGCTATTATAGATGGTACAGTCAGAGAAGGCCTCTGTGATAAAGGAATATTTGAACCAGGAATTAAAGGAAGTGATGAGGTAAGCTGAGGATAAAAGAAGAATGTCACAAGCACAAGGAGTGTCTGGGTATTTATTTATTTATTTATACATATCTATGTTCTAATATCTGTAGAAGCTTTATTAAATTTATTGCATTAACATTGGTTAGTAATGTTATATAAATCTCAGGTGTACAGCTTTATAAAATGACATCTGTAAACTCTATTGTGTGCTCACCACCCAAAGCCTAGTCTCCTGTCACCATGTATTTGACCCCCTTAACCTCTTTGTCCTCCCCCATCCCACTTCTCTGGTAACCACCATTGTGTTGTCTGTATTTATGAATTTGTTTATTTTATTAATAGTAAGGAGACCAGCATGGCCACAGTGGAGTGAGTGAGGAAGAGTGGTAGAAGTTGAAATAAAAGCAATGAGAATAGACCAAATTATATGGGATCTTGTAGACTGCTGTATTTTGGCTTTCAGTAAGATATATGAAAAACCATTGTAGGGTTATGGGCAGAAGACTGATGTAATGTAGTTTACATTTTAACAGTTTCACTCTAGTGGTTGTATAGACAATAGACTAGAAAGGGCAAAGGTAAAGGTGGGGAAATCAGTTAGTAAGCTATTACAATGATACAGGAATGAGATGACTATGGCTTGGAGCAGAGTGTTAGCAGTGGGGATAAGGATATAAGGTCAGATTCTAGATACATTTAAAAGGAAATACGGACAAGATTTGCCAGTGGATTGAATTTTTGGCATGAGAGAGTAAAGACAAGGATAGCTCCAAGATTTTTGCCTGAGGGACTACAATAACTAAGGAGCTATTTATTCTGATGAAGAAAATTGCAGAACTAATTCATTTTTGTTGGAGATTGAAGAGCTGAGGTTTTTGACATGTTAAGTAGGAGATGTCTATTAAACATCCAAGTGGAAATGTTGAGTAAGGAGTAGAATATATTATTCTGGAGTTCAAGGGAAGGATCTTAGGCTATAGATATTAATTTGAGAGTCCTCTATATATAGAAGGCACATTTAAAGTCATGAGACTGGATGAGATCAGCTAAAGAATGAATGTAGACAAGAGAAGAGGACTAAGGATTGAGTCTTGCATTGCTTCAATATTTTGCAACTGGATACTAAAATATCACCAGAGAATACTATGAAGAAATAACCAGTTAGATAGGAAGAGAAGTATGAAGAGGTGTCCTGGAAGCCAAGTAAAAGAAGTGTTTGAAGAAGGAGAGAGTAACTGGCCATGTAAATAATACTGACAGGTTAAGTAAAATGAAGACTGATAAGTAATGTTTGAAATTAGGAATATGGGAGTCATTGGTAACCTTAACAAGGGTAGCTTATTAAACAGGGTCATCAGTTGAGAGTGAAAATGGAGTATTACTAGATATTGGAGAATTAAGGAGAGAGTAGATAGTATAAAATAGTCATCTATAGAGTGGGTATAAAAATGTTATACATTGCCAGGCAGCACTAAATGCCCTCTGAGATTAATGGTCATGAATTTGAAGAATAAAATTAAATGGATCAAACGAGTTAACATGGAAACAGAATAAGTGGAGAATTGAATTTAATCAGCCTTGGGCTTTTTCCTAGATGACTATGATGAATGGAAAGAGAAGCAAAGGAATTAATGGTATATTCCTGGGAGTGATTATAATGATGGACCATGAAATATAAAGTCAGGTGAGAAGGAAAGTAGCAGTAAAAAGTAGCAGGGTTAATGGATTGGAGGTCCCAGTAGGGTCAAGAAAATGCTGTGATTCTGGCATTAGAAGCAGCGAGCAGAAAATATAGAAAGAAATGGTTTCAAAAGGGGATGCTGAAATTGGGATTATGTACACACTGCAGTTATTTATTAAGGAAAGGCTGAAAAACCAATCTTGAGTCTCAGTTTTCAGAAACAATTGCCTAGGACTAATGCCATAGAACTTGCCTGATAAGAAAAACTGTTGCTCCTGCATAGGTGCCAAGAAATTGACTTTACTGCAACAGCTACTGCTGCCAGCACTGATGCCACTACTTTAATTAAGAACTTGACCTTGCAATCTCTGCCATCCTTCAAAGCCAAGTTCCTTCACTACCACCTATTCCAGCAAAATGAAACTGCACAGCATTTCTTTATGTATGTCTTCAATTCCAAATCAAAGTGTCATGTTAGGACATCTGATTGGTAGACCTAAGTGATAGTCCTACATCTTAGTTTCAGCACAGAGTAGAAGTTTGAATTTTGACTTCAACATTTGAGAGGTAAAAATTATAATGTAAGAATTTCCCAACTATAGTAAGGCTATTGATTATATGTTAGTTAGACACAAATATGACAAATGTCTACTATAGAGGTTTTAGAAATTAAAAACATAATTGCCAAACATGTACTCATTCTTAAAGGTGTGACTAGCAATATGCTAAAACGAGAATAACTTAGCTGAAGACTGAATACAGAGATCCTCTTAGGATTCAACACAGAAAAACAAAGAAAAGGTAAGAAAACTTAAGAGAAATACCAATCTTTATGAGAAACATAGTATCTATTTAATGAGAGTTCCAGAAAGGAAGGGAAGGGAAGGGGAGAGAAGGGAGATGCAAAGACAGAGACAGAGACAGAGAGACAGAAAGAAGAAAAAACTTGAGTAAGGGAGGAGAGAAAGCAATCAAAGAAATACTGAACTAAAATTTCCTTAAATTGAAGAATGACTTAAGTGTTCAGATTTAAAGAGCCCATTAAGTCTCAAGCAGAAATAATGGGAAGAATGACACATGCCTAGATAGATCTTAGTAAAAAATTTAAGCTTTAAAGTCAAAGAAAATATCCTCTTCAAGGCACCTTTGTACAATGCATAAGCTACACACATCCCTAGGGGGCAGCTCTCCTGGATTATTAACTCATCCCTACACCAAAATAAACTTAAATGGATTAAAGATTTATTGAAAAAATGAAATTATCAAAATATAAGAAGTACTAGAAGAAAACATAGGGTTATATGTCACAAAACCAATATGTCAATCCCATAATGGAAAAGATTAATTAGTTTAACTACAGAATTTAAAACATTTGCAAAGCATAACAAAGTTAAAAGGCCAATGGCAAAGTGATAAAAATGTTAATGTTTATGCCACAGGTCTAGTTGCCTTCATGCCTTAAAAAAACTTTTATTGAATTTATTTGAGGGCTTAAGAAAATCACATAGGTTTCTGGCGTACAATTCTATAATACATCATCTATATATAGTATTGTGTTTTCACCACCCCAAGTCAAGTCTCCTTCCATCACCATTTCCCATCTTTATCTTCTTCTACCTCCCCCGACCCCCTTTTCACTCTGGTAATCACCATACCGTTGTCTGTGTCTATGAGTTTTTTCTTTGCTAATCCCTTCACCTTTTTCACCCTGCCTCCCAACAACCCACCCTTCTGACAGCTGTGTGTTCTCCATATCTATGAGAGTGGTTCTATTTTGTTAGTTTATTTTGTTCATTAGATTCCACATATAAGTGAAATCATATGGTACTTTTCTTTCTCTGACTGGCTTATTTCACTTAGCATAATACTCTTCAGGTCCCTTCATTTTGCCACAAAAGGTAAGATTTCCTTCTTTTTTATGGCTGAGTAGTATTCCATTGTGTAAATATGCCACATGCTTATATGTTAATACTGATATTTAAGTTTATATCTTACAAGTCCATAATGAAACATAACTCAATAGAAAAATAAACAAAGAACATGAAAATACAATTCTCAAAATGAGATATAAATAGCCAATATTTATATAAAAATGTTAAGTCTCACATATATATATTTTTTGATTTGCTTAATAATTTAATGAGGCCAAACACACCTCTTTAAAAAATGAGAATGTTTGAAAATAGATGAAATAAGAGTATTTAGGACCAGTTGCTGTGACAGACAGGCCACACAGGCCTAATGAGAGATGTGCATAACATATTGCTGTTGCAGTAGAATTTCCCAGATTCAGGAGCTACTATAAAAGGACACAAGGACAAAATCAAGGGGGAGGGTAAATCTCACTTATATTTTTAAAAACCCACCTGGCTGGTGTAGCTCAGTGGATTGACTGCCGGCCCATGAACCAGACAATTGTTCAATTCCCAGTCAAGGCACATGCCTGGATTGCAGGCCAGGTTCCCAGTTCAGGGAGTGTGAGAGGCAAACACACATTGATGTTTCTCTCCCTTTCTTTCTCTTTCCCTCCCCCTCTCTCTAAAAATAAATAAATAAAATATTTTTTAAAAATCCAAGGTATAATTTTCTACTTTTCAGATGGAAAAAAGGTCAAGAAATTTGATAATATACTTAGTAAGAATATGAGAAAATAAACATTCTCCAAAAGTCTTGGTGGCATTGTAAATTGGTACAAGTTTTTGAGAACCATTTGATAATATTAAGCTAAATTAAAATACATGTATTCCTTTTTTAAATTTTATTTTTTATTGAACTTATTGAGATGACATTGGTTCACAAAACCATACAGGTTTCAAGTGCACGACTCAATAAAATGTCATCTGTACACTGCATTTCTGCACCCATCGCCCAAAGTGAAGTCTCTTTCAGTCTTCATTTCCCTCCTGACCCTTCCCTCTGTCACCACACTGTTCTCTGTGTCTATGTGTCATATATATATTATTTTTTGGTTAATCTCTTCACTTCCTTTCATCCAGTCTCCCAACACCCCTCTCCACTGACAGCTATTGGTCTGTTCCATTTATCTATGCCTCTGTTTCTATTTTGTTCAGCAATTTATTTTGTTCATTAGATTCCACATTTAAATGAAGTTATATGGTATTTGTTGTTTTCTCATTTCAGTATTTCTACTTTGCTGGGAGTTTTTTTTAATCATAAATGGGTACTGAATTTTATCAAATGCTTTTTGTGTATCTATTGATATGATCACATGATTTGTATCCTTCATTTTATTTTCATGATGTACATGTTTATTGATTTGTGAACATTGTGCCAATCTTGCATCCCTGGTATAAATCCCACTTGATCATGGTATATGATCTTTTAATGTATTGCTGGATGCAGTTTGCTAATATTTTGCTGAGGATTTTAGCATCTATGTTCAGCAGGGAAATGGGCCTATAATTGTATTTGTTTGTGGTGTCTTTATCTGGGTTTTTTAAAAATATTTATTGATTATGCTATTACAGTTGTCCCTTTTCCGCCCCTTCACTCAACTCCATCCTGCCCACCCCCTCCCTCCCACATTCCCCCCCTATAGTTCGTGTCCATGGGTCATACTTATAAGTTCTTTGGCTTCTACATTTCTTACACTTTTCTTACCCTCCCCCTGTCTATTTTCCACCTATCATTTATGCTATTTATTCTCTGTACCTTTCCCCCCTCTCTCCCCCTCCCAATCCCGTATTGATAACCCTCCATGTGATCTCCGTTTCTGTGGTTCTGTTTCTGTTCTAGTTGTTTTCTTAGTTTTCTTTTGTTTTGGTTTTAGTTGTGGTTGTTAATAACCGTGAGTTTGCTGTCATTTTTACTGTTCCTATTTTTTATCTTCTTTTTCTTAGGTAAGTCCCTTTAACATTTCATATAATAAGGGCTTGGTGATGATGAACTCCTTTAACTTGACCTTATCTGAGAAGCACTTTATCTTCCCTTCCATTCTAAATGATAGCTTTGCTGGATACAGTAATCTTGGATGTAGGCCCTTGCCTTTCATGACTTGGAATACTTCTTGCCAGTCCCTTCTTGCCTGTAAGGTCTCTTTGGAGAAATCAGCTGACAGTCTTATGGGAACCCCTTTGTAGGTAACTGTGTCCTTTTCTCTTGCTGCTTTTAAGATTCTCTCCTTATTTTTAATCTTAGGTAACGTAATTATGATGTGCCTTGGTGTGTTCCTCCTTGGGTCCAGCTTCTTTGGGACTCTCTGAGCTTCCTGGACTTCCAGGAAGTCTATTTCCTTTGCCAGATCGGGGAAGTTCTCCATTATTTGTTCAAATAAGTTTTCAAGTTTTTGTTCTTCCTCTTCTCCTTCTGGCACCCCTATAATTCGGATGTTGGAATGTTTCAAGATGTCCTGGAGGTTCCTAAGCCTCTCCTCAATTTTCTGAATTCTTGTTTCTTCATTCTTTTCTGGTTAGATGTTTCTTTCTTCCTTCTGGTCCACACCGTTGATGTGAGTCCCAGTTTCCTTCGCATCACTATTGGTTCCCTGTACATTTTCCTTTGTTTCTCTTGGCATAGGCTTCATTTTTTCATCTACTTTTCAAACAAATTCAACCAATTCTGTGAGTGTCTTAATAACCAGTGTTTTGAACTGTGCATCCAATAAGTTGGCTATCTCTTCCTCGCCTAGTTGTATTTTTTCTGGAGCTTTGAAGTGTTCTGTCATTTGGGCCATTTTTTTTTTTTTGTCTTGGCGCGTCTGTTACTTTAAGGGGCGGAGCCTTAGGTGTTTACTGGGGCGGGGTAACGCTGGTTGCTGCACTGTGACGCTGCGCTATGACGCTATGACGCTGTACGTCGGGGAGGGGCTGAGAGGGAGCAATAGCGCCTGCTCCACTCTCCACCGGATTTCAGCCACTCCCTCCGCTTCCCACAATCAAACTGGGCCGGTCTGGTGCGGTTCCCGAGTGAGTGGGCCTGTGCACACTCTAGGCCCCTGCGGGTCTCTCCAACGACCTCTCCTGTGAGGCTGGGAGTCTCTCCTGCTGCCGCCCGAACCCCCACGGGCGTTTTCAATCAGAGGTTTGAGGCTTTATTTCCCCGCGCTGGGGCCCTGGGTTACGCGGTCTGCTTCGCTCCCCTCCCTTAGTCCCGGTTTATCTGCGCGCGAGTGTGGGGCCGCATGGTCAGACTGCCTGCCCTGTTCGTCCCACACTCCACCAGTCTCGGTTCCGCCACGGCAACTCGAGTCCTCTCCACCCTGGCTGCCCGTTTCCGCCCCTCCTACCGGTCTGGATGAATGTTTATTTTTTATTTACTTGGTGTTGGACTTCCTTGCCGTTCGATTTTCCGTGAGTTCTGGTTGTGCGAGGAGGCGCAGTGTGTCCACCTACGCCGCCATCTTGGTTCTCTCTTTATCTGGGTTTGAAACTAGGGTAATTCTGGCCTCTTAAAAAGGGCTTGGAAGTCTTCACTCCTCTTGAAATTTTTTGGAATAGTTTAAGAAGGATGGGTGTTAGTTCTTCTTTGAATGTTCAGTAGCATTCACCTGGGAAGCCATCCAGTCCAAGACTTGTGTTTGTTTGGAGTTTTTTTGATTACTGCTTCAATTTTGCTAGTTGTAATCAGTCTATTCACATTTTGGGATTCTTCCTGATTGATTTTTGGAAGATTGTATATTTGTAGGAATTTGTCCATTTTGCCCAGGTTGACCACTTTCTTATCATATAGTTTTTCACAATGTTTTCTCTTTGTATTTCTTTGGTGTCAGTTGTTACTTCTCCTCTTTCATTTCTGATTTCATTTATTTGGGTCCTGTCTCTTTTTGCCTTGATGGGCTTGGTTAAAGTTGCATAAATTTTGTTTTTCTTTCAAAGAACCAGTTTCACTGATTTTAGGATTGTATTTTTAGTCTCTGTATCATTTGTTTTCTCTGTGATCTTTATTATTTCCTTTCTTGTACTTACTCTGGGCTTTGTTTGTTGTTCTTTTTGAGTTATTTTAGGTGTTGGGTTAGATTGTTTATCTGAGATTTTTCTATCTTCTTTAGGTAGGCCTATAATGCTATGAATTTTATTCTCAGGGCTTCTCTCACTGTGTCCTATAGGTTTTGGGTGGTTGTGTGTTTATTTGCATTTGTTTCCAGGTAACTTTTGATTTCTTCCTTAATCTCATTGTTAACTTATTTAATTACATGCTATTTTGTCATTATGTAATAACATGTTATTTAGTCTCTGTGTGTTCAAGTGTTTTCAGGGTTTTTTAAAAAAATTGTATCTGATTTCTAGTTTCATACCATTGTGGTCAGAGAAGATGCTTGATATGATTTCAAACTTTTTGAATTTATTAAGACTTATTCCGTGTCCTATTGTGGTCTACCTTTGAGCCTCTTCCATGTGCACTTGAAAAGAATGTATATTCTGCCACTTTAGGATGAAATGTTCTGAAAATATAAATTAAATCCATCCAATTCAGTGTGTTAAGGTTGCTGTTGCCTTGTTGATTTTTTTAACTGGAAGATCCATCCGTTGATATCAGTGGGGTGTTAAAGTTTCCTACTATGACTGTATTGCTGTCCATCTCTCCCTTAATGTCCACCAATATTTTCCTATATATTTAGGTGCTCCTATGTTTACTAGGTACACATATGTTTACTAGGGTTATATCCTCTTGTTGTATCAATCCCTTTATTATTATGTAGTGATCTTCTTTGTCCCTTGTTATGGCCTTGGTTTTGAAGTCTATTTTCTCTGATATAAGTGTTGCTACCTCAGCTTCGTTGTCCCAGGATTTTCACTTTAGAAATTTATTCTACAGATAGAATAGCACAAATATCCAAAAAATAAATGTAAAAATATTTATTGCGGCATTGTTTGTAATACAAAAAAAACTTGAAAACATTCTGTCTATCAGAGATTAGACTTAGGTACTTCTGGCCAAGTAAAGAGGGACATATTACAGGAGTCTATTTTTATGAGGACCAAAGAGACTCCCAAATGTATTCTTTCAAAAAATATCTTTATTGATATATAATTCACTCATTTAAAGTGAGCGGTTCAGTAGTTTTTCATCTGTTCACAGAGTTGTACAACCAACACAATTGTCTAATACCAAAACATTTTCATCAACCTGAAAAGAAACCATGTACTCATTAGCAGTCACTCCCAATATTCTCTTCTCCTTAGTCCCTGAATTCACTAATCTACTTCCTGTCTTTATGGATTTTCCACTTCTGGACGTTTCAGACGAGCTCGTGTGTGTTCAGGGTGGTAAGGCCGTATACTGTACATTCCACATAAATGGAATTATACATTATGTGGCCTTTTGTGACTGGTTTCTTTTACTTACTATAATGTTTCAAGGTCCATCCATGTTGTAGCATGAATCAGTACTTTATTCCTTTTCATGGCTGACTTCATTGTGTGGCTAGACAAAATTTTATTTATCAAATCATGGTAGACATTTGAGTTGTTTTCTACTTTTATTTATTTCAAATAATGCTGTTATAAATATTCATGTACAGGTTTTTGTGTGATCATATGTTTTTAATTCTTTTGGATATATATTTTGGAGTGGAATTGCCAAATCATGTGGTAACTTCATGTTTAACATTTTGAAGCACTTTCAAACTGTTTTCCAAAGTGGCTGCACCATTTTACAATCTTGCCAGCAGTATATGAGGCTTTCAGTTTTGCCATATACTTGTAAACACTTGTTATTCTGTTGTTTTGATTTTAGCTATCCCAGTGGGTGTGAAGTGGTATCTAATTGTATTTTGCTTTACATTTTCATGATAACTAATGATGTTGAGCATCTTTTCATACACACAATGGCCATTTGTATGTCTTATTTGAATAAGTGTTTATTGAAATCCTTTGCCCATTTTTCAATTCAGTTATTTGTTTTTGTTGTTGTTGAGTTGAAAGATTTCTCTATCTATTATAGATACAAGTTCCTTATCAAATATGTGACTTGTGAACATTGTTTCCTTTCTGTTGGTTGTATTTTCACTTTGTTGATGATATGTTTGGCAGCAAAAAAGATTTTGATTCTGAAGTATAATTTCTCTATTGTATTATCTTGTCATTGTGCTTTTGTTATTGTATCTAAGAAGGCTTTGCCTAATAGGTCACAAAGTTTTACTTCTATCCTTTCTTTCAAGAATGTTGTAGTTTTAGCTCATACATTGGGTCTATGGTCCATTTTGAGTTAATTTGTGTGTATGGTTTGAAGTAGAGGTAGAACTTTATTTATTTATTTATTTTGCCTGTAGCTATCCAGTTGTCCCAGAACTATTTGTTCAAAAGACTTTATTTAATAGGCATTAAAATAAACACTAATTCTACTATAGAGAAGTAGTATGGTGTGGGAGTTAAGGGTGTAAGCTCTGGAGTCAGACTGCCTAGGTTCAAATTCCATATATTGCAAATATTTACTGTTTGACCTAAGGTAACTTATGGTTAGCCCTCTTGGCCACAGTTGTCCAATCATAAAATGAGGATGATTTTAGTGCCTTACTTGGAGGATCTTTTATTAAGGTTATATGTATAAAGCAGTTTGACAAATACAGTGTTCTTTCTTTCTTTCTGCTGTGTAGTATTCCATTTTGCAAATGTGCCACAGTTTTTTGACCCACTCACTTGCTGATGGGCACTTAGGCTGTTTCCAGCACTTGGCTATTGTAAATTGTGCTGCTATGAACATAGGGGCGCATAGGTTCTTTTGAATTGGTGTTTCAGGATTCTTCAGGTATAATCCTAGCAGTCAAATTGCTGGGTCAAATGGCAGTGGGTGGGTGGGTTGAGCAGGGGAGAGTAATGAGGGGAAATGGGGGCAACTATAATTAAACGACAATAAAAAATACTATGTTAATGCTAAAAAATGCCAGCATGTCATTAATATTACATGACAGTCACTTGGCACATAAGTAGACAGACAAAACTATCTTCAGCCTAGGAAGATTTAAAAATAAATAAATAAAATATCTCATTTAATCTTAGGGCATCTGTATTCTCTTGACCTATTGGGGTGGGGGTTCCTTAGAGACAGTCTTTTTAAAAATTGGGAACACCAAGAGAAAAGTGCCCAGAAGAATTAGCAAAGAAATCAGAGGAGAGCTCTGGCTGGTGTGGTTCAGGTTGCAGATTTGATTTCAGGTCAGGGCACATGCCAAATTGCAAGTTTGATCCGTGGTCCAGGCACATACAATCCCTCGTCCTTACACATACAATCATTGGTTCAGGCACTATGGGAAGCAACTGATCGATGCTTCTCTCTCTCCCTTCCTGTCTCCCTAAAAGCAATGAAAAAAAAAATGTCCTTGGGTGAGGATAAAAAAAAAAGAAAGAAATCAGAGTAGAAAATAGGAAAGAGGAGAAATTTAGAAGGAGAAGAAACCAAGGAGGCCAGAGAGAGGAAAGTAGGTGGTTGGGGAGAGGGAGTATAACAATAATAAGTTTCATAAAGGTAGTGGAGAGGGGTGGGGATGAGGGTGGGAGGGAGGGAGACTGACTTTGTAATACCGAACTAAGAGCTTTATTGAAGTTTAACAGAAAAGAAACCCTTGTTTGAAAGGAAGAGACTGGCTATATTTAGTACTGGGTAGGATGTCAGTTCTGAAAATAAACTGCTCCCAGTACCGAATGTAATCCTCTGTGCTGTTGTCACCTGTAGGACGCTGTCTTCCCTTGCAGGGGAGTGCAGAACATGGACACATCAGTGACCTCAAAGCTCCTGCCATTCCCAAGCACTTGACCTGCTTTGTCTCTTTACCACATTGCTAAGTTTTAAAATTTCTCAGTTAATGTGGAGAAAAAAAGTTACATAGCTGCAGAAAGGGAAGGGCATGCAGGCGTGTATGTAAAGCAGGGAAGTGTTCTGCTAAGTAAACACCAGAATCTAAACAACATGTGGCCAGATGATTACTAAAATATTCATCACCTCCATGGTACACTTTTGGTGCATGAATGGGGACACAAGGGCCCAGCAGGAAGTGTGGCATACCATATAAAAAGATGTACTTGAAGCTCACTATAAGTGGCATAGATGTAAGTTCTGTAGAGATGGCATGCTTGTGTAATTTAAGGCATGCAGACAGGCCAAAAGACAGTATACATTAGGGGGGGAAAAAAAGAGATATTTAGACACACACACACACACACACACACTTTGTATTGGGAAAATATAAGCAATACCTCTCACTGACATGGAAGAACATAGAAAAAAACAGGTATTTTGATGGAAGAAAACAAAAGCAGTGTTCCAGAATTTTAACTTCCAATTCTATCTTCTCATCACTTCCACTGTTACTCCTCTCTCATATGAACTGTTGCAATAACCTCCTAATTACTTTCTCTGTTTCTACCCTAAGTTCCTCTCCTAAATATATACTCTACAGGGCAGCCAGAGTGATCTTTTTAAAATTACAAGTCATATTGTATCACTCCTCTAGGCAAAAACCTACAATATCTTCTCAAAATGAAAATCTTTGACATGGTCTGAAAGATTCCACATGATCCAGCCCTCTGCTATCTCTCTGGTTTCATTTGCTACCAGTCTTCCCTCACTCCTTCCACTCTAGGCATGCTGGTCTCTTTGCTCTTCCCAGAATATGCCAAGCACGTTCTGGCCTCAGATATTTGTATATACTGTTCCCTCCATGTGGGAGTGCCATCCTGTCCCCATTTAGCTGAATGGCTTGTTTTCTCACTTTATTCGAAACTCAGCTCAAATGTCACCTAATGAGAGAGACTTTCCATAACCACTATACATAAAATAGCAATCCCCTTTACCTTACATTACCTTTGATGGATAAATGAAGACTTGGTGGAAATGTCTGATTGGCTGTTGGATATTTGATCCTAGAGTTAAGCTAGGAGGTCTGGACCAGAGTTGTAGATTTGGGAGTTTCCATTACTCCAGGCAAGGAAAATAGTGTTTGTAATGGGTCTAGAGGTAAGAAAAAGCATGGTACATTCAAGTGCCACTTGGGACTCTTTGAAAATGCAAATTATCTGGGCCTCACCCAACATCTCCTGAATAAGAATCTCTGGAAGTGAAGCTTAGAAATATGTAGATTGATGAAGTCCCACATATAATGCTGATGTGAAGCCCTGGTTGAGAACCACTCCTTGAAAGATACATGTACCTCCATCAAATTTACTAGTAATCTCTGAATTGCCAAACCAGTAAATACTTTATATGCTTTATGCATGTCACTTGACCACTCTTTTGAAATTGATAGTTGATCACTCAATTTCAAATGTTATACTTCCTTAGTTGCCAGGTACCACATACTCATGATTCTCCTGACTCCTTTCTGGATATTCCTTCTTAGTCTATTTATAGATGTCATTCCTGCCAATCGATTAAATACTTGTGGTCTCTACCTTTCTTTCGTATCATTTTTAATTGTTATTCTATTACAGTTGTCCTATTTTTTTCCCTCTTTGCCCTCTTCTACCCATCTCAACTGCCACTCCCACAGTCAATTCCCACACTGTTGTTCATGTCCATGGGTCATTCATACCTGTTCTTTGTCTAGTGTCTACCTTTCTGTCACTCAAACTTTCTACATCCTCTCTGGTTAGGCTCATCCATTTATATGACTTAAATCTGTATATTACTAGTGCCCATATTTCTGTTCTTGATCCATATCCCCTTTGAAGCTCAAAACCTGTGAATAATATTTCCTAGATTACTATTTAAATATTACATGGGTGCCTCAAACCCAATGTACTCAGAAATTTTAAATGTTCCCTTCATATTTCAGTAAATGACACAGTTTACAACCTACATGTACTAAGTCACTAAGTATTGTTTCTTGTATATTCTACCCATCATCCACTTGTCTTCATCCACACTCTCCCTATCTTGATTCAGGCCACAAGTATCTCTCATCTGATTTAGTGATAGGTTGTGTTACAGTTTATGTATTTACATGTTTATTTATTCTACTAGACTGAGTAATGAAAGGATAAGACCACACATTTATTTATTCAATTACTATGTATTGAGGGCCTATTATATGGCTTATTGTGTCACATTCATCTCTGTGTCTCTCTTCACATCAAGTATATTGCCTGACATTAAGTAGGTACTCAGTATATGTTTGTTTTATTGAATTACTTTTAAGTACAGTATGTTACAAATGAGAATATAGGGTCTGGAGATGAGAAATGGCCTTCTGAACCCACACAGCAGGCTGGGATACTGGAATTTACATTTCCTTACTCTTAATCTAGCTTTCTTTACACAGGACCATGTTTTCCCATCATCCTACGATTCTATAATATCCCTGGTCATTGTTTTCTCTCTGACTTTTCTATACCATTCTCCTATTACTGATGATATTACTTCTATATTTGTTTGCCAGCTTCTGTGGAAAAGAAAATAATTATCACCATCTTCATAGGTTTCTTGGTTAAGAAACTATATTTCCTTGGCATTGCTTACTTCTTTTGGCATCACCACTGCTGAATCAGGATGCCCATAGGTCAGCTTTTCATCTGGCACTTCTAAGGAGCTCCTCTTGACTTCAGTAGAGTATGGATAGAACTGGCCTCATATAGGAACTTACAGGCTCTCAAATGGATTTGGACTCTATTCTGGGAAAAAGAGAGTGAGGAAATATTTTCAGAATTTGTGCAGAATATGTATTTTATGCAGAAAAATAAGAGAGGATTGGTTATAACTATAGGCTGAGAGAATTTGATACTTGATTCAGTTTGTGGATGAAGATTCTGATCATGATTATTTTAGACACTGACTTGGACTATATACAAAGTTGGTTTTTCATGTATAATCTATTTCCACTTGCTACAATTTAGGAAAACCTAAATAAGCTTAGTACATTCCAGGAATATGTATAAAACATGTGGGTGGTGCCTTCTAGAGAAAATTTCTGCTCCTAACTTGCTAAGGCTATGCGTGTAGGTTACCCTCTTAGTATGGTTTATAAAACATTGTTTTCACATCTTTGTATCTTTGTTCATTCTGTTATCTCTGCTTGCAATAGTTTTTACTCATTCATTTATATATCAAATATTTTCTGAGAATCTTTTCTGCACTAGGCATTATACTGAATTTGGGAGATTCAGTGATGGTCATTTTTTGTAGTTGATCCTGTCATCCTTTGTATTTCAATATCACCTGTACTAGGAAGCATTTCATAACCCCTTAAATACTGGATTAGGTGTATTTGCTCTCTGCTCCCTTCCATGGCACTTATCCTTTATTATATTTGTCTGTTATCTTCCCTACTAAATTATGAGCTCTTTGAGATCAAGGATTCATTTATTAATTAAAAGTTAATTAAAATATGTAGTTATTATACAGTTGACCCTTGAATAATGTACCGACCTCCTGCACAGTTGAAAATCCACATATACTTTATGTCTCCTCCAAAACTTAAGTTGTCCCTCAGTATCCATGGGGGTCTTGGTTCCTGGAACCCCTGCGGATACCTAAATCCACAGATGACCAACCCCCTTATATAAAATGGAGTAGAACAGTCAGCTCTCTGCATTTGCAGTTGCCCAAACACAGATTGAAAACAGTACAGGTGTTTATTGAAACATTCAACCTGTCTTATGTTAAGAGGAGAGAAGTGGAATGTATAGCGTTGAAGAATAATGTGATTGACAGTCAGAGTAACTTAGACTTAGTGCTCTAGAAATTACGGGTAAGTTTTTGAAAACAGGAATGAAGTGTGAAAATAAGCCAGATTTAAGGAAGATATATTTGGCATGTATCTGTTCAAAATTAATGCTGGAATTTAAAAAATAAAAAGAGTTCAAGTTGAAATTATTTCTTGCCTCTCCTATGAGTTCCATTAGGGTGAGAAAAATTTCTTAATCTTAACATGTACTGTTCATGGTGTACTTATAATATTCCAGACACATGGTATACCTTTTAAATGCAAGAGTTTATTCAGTCTACAAGAAATAAAACAATCCTATGTTGTAGGTACCTCCATTTTAAAGATGAAGAAACAAGCTCAGAGAGATGAATTGAGTTGCCCAAAGTCAGATAGCTCACAGAATGAGAAACAAAAATTTGAACCCTGATCTGTGTGACTTGAATCCAGTAAGTACAGTGCTTGGACAAAGTTGATATGCAATAAATACCCATTAAAATGGGTGAATGAATATATCAATAAATCTATCCTCTTCTATGGATGAACTTACAGATTAGCTTTATTGGTTTTCACGTTCTTGATAAGCTCAAGTCAATGTTAAGAGTAAGGCAGAGGTTTGAGCCACAAAAAGGAATTTACAGAGGAAAATCTTTTTACTCTGGAAATTGATTGGAAAGAGATCTAAATTTGTTAGAAATTATGAACACTATACACACACACACACACACACAAAACAACAGAACAGTTTGAAACAATATTGGCACATACATACTCACATATGCAAGCATTCATGTTTTTAATCTCATATTTTCTTTACCCTCTTGAGAGTGTGTAAATAAATGTCAGAGCTGGAAGGTATCTTAACAATTACCTAATCAGATCACCTCATGTAAATGTAGAAATTGAGGCACTAGAGGTAAAGTAAATTACAAAGGTCACACAAGGAATTAGAGTAAGATTAAGAATCTGAGTTTCCTAACTCACAGGTTTGTTTTACTCTTAACTGTCAGCATTTACCTTCTCAATTTTATCGATGGGATAACCAAAGCATCCTAAGAATGTTGATGGTCAAGCTCCTGCTACTTGTCCATTGAAGCAGGACTTGAAATCAGATCTTTTTATTTTAAATACGAGGCTTGTTTTCATCCAAGTGCTTACGTCTGGATACCCAGAAGGAAGACCCCTTCCTACTGAATTTAATAGTGAATGGAGGATAATTTACAGAAAACTTCGTTCTTTAATTTAAAAGAGGACATCCAAAGCTACTTTATTTTCAGAAGCTTGGCAGTCCCAAGGAGGCTCACTAGAAGCAGGGATTCTGTCTTCCTTATTGAATCTAAAACACGTAGCACAAAGGAAGGCATTCAAAAAATATTTGTTGAATATATGATATTCTACAGGCAGAAAGGAACGGTAGGGTGGTTAATGGTCTCCCAATGGATGATGGATGGATAATCATTATTAATGCTGAAAAAGTGGGAATGAATGTAGAAGAGAGGTGGGAGAAACCCTTAAACAAAGGAGAAGCTCTGTCTCCCTCTGATTGAAGCTGCAATCACTCAGCAAGGGCTGAGTGGCTTGGTAGGACTGTGGTTGGCAGAGATATTTAAATAAGGCCTCCTTAAAATGTTACTCCCCACCCCGCCCCCATTCCCCTTTAAATTCTGTTTCAGTCATTACCCAGGGACCGGATACAGAGATTCCTATGGGGAGTTCTAATGGGTCGATTCAATTTCAACTGGATGACGCCACTTAGCCAAGCATTAAGAGCTACAGCTCCGGGAAAACAAACGACACAGAGAGAGGGAGAGAAAGAAATTATAACAAGGAGCAATAAATCCCTTCCCTCCCATCCTCCCCTATAACCCATTCACAAGACCTCCAGAAATCATCTACATTCACAAAACAGCCAGCTAGCTGAGCTGAGCACACTGAAATCTCTCCCCTCTCCCCCCTCTCTCTGCAGATTATATACCAGCACACCCTGAGCTATATAAATAATCACACACTATCGGTATCTATTGCTCTGTTGAGATACCCTGTGTCTACAACTGCAGTTTCTGCTGCTTCGGTTCATCTGTCAGATTGGAGGAGACAGAGGCGGAGGTGGAGGCGGAGGCAAAAAAGGAGGGGGAGGAGGTAAAGGAGGAGGAAGGGGAGGAGGGAAGGGGGAGGGGAGAGGAGGGGAAGGAAAACGCGGAGGAGGAGGGGGAAAAGAAAGAGGAGGAGGGGAAAAAGAAAGAGGAGGAGGGGGAGAAGGGGGAGGAGAAAGAGGCGGAGGAGGAGGGGGAGGAGAAATAGGAGAAGGAGGAGGAGAAAGAAGAGGAGGAGGAGGAGGTGAACAACTTACCCTGCTGAGCTTTCTTTGGGAATACGTGCATGAAGATTTAGATCTGCAAGGAAACCTATACAAAGTATCTGCCACTACAGGTCTGTCTCTCCTCCCCCCACCACCGTTTTTTTTTTCCTTTCCGTTTTCTCTGCTGTGTCAGAAAGACCGAGACAGAACTATCTCTGTTTCTGGCTCCACTGCCGGTGAAGGAGTTTTCATTCAAGACTTTCTGAAAAGAGGTGGAGAAACCTAAAGACTCAGGAGAAGAGGTCCTTTGAGCCAGATGGGGCATTAATTCTTCTGCTTTTCTCAGAATGGATAGATCCTTTCCTCAAGGTAAGCCATACAGATTAGCTCTTAAGGACCCCGGAATTCTTTCTATGCACAAATTGCCATTCATTCCAGCCATCGTCTGTGTGTGTGTGTTCGTGTTTATGTGTGTGTGTGCGCGCGCGTGTGTGCACGCGCACAAACGCAAGCGTGTGGGTAAAATGAAATGAAAACCATTTAAATGAGATTTAAATGAATCAGCTCTTGCAGAACACTATTCTTATTGGATATTTATAAATCAAAATGGAATTTCAAAATAACCATTTTTTAGCCAAATGTCAATTTCATTTCTAGCCTGTTGACCTTTCGATGCTTGCCTAAGCCCCTTCTAGCACAGCCTAACCACACAAACTGAGGATGTAGCGAGAGCCCATGCTGAGGCCAGTCTGGCTGCCCAGCGGGTATCCTGTCAGCGTGGGGCTAGTCAGCTATTGGCTCACAAGTCTGGGCTGTGCATCGTTCAGATTTCATCACATCACCTTGCCCTGGGTAGAAATGGCGCAAGCTGACACGGCATAACCCCCTACTTACATTGAGTCAGAGCAGTGATTTAGAAATCTCTGGATCCATGCCTGGGTGTATGTGCACATGTCTCTCTATGTGGCATATGGAAATTTTGTCAAAAGTGAGAACCTGTGAACATGTCTAGTTAAGCAGTAGGCATTTGATAGAACCTAAGGCAGTGATTTACACTCCTTTCCATTCTTCTAATTATAATTATCACTCACCTTTGCATGCTGCAAACCAAGTTGGATGAACAGAAAACAGACCTTGAACTCTTAAACAGAAAATCTATTTTGAAATGCAAACTACTGTTGCTTTTCTGAGTACATTAAAACTTCACTGAAACATAATGGGCTATCACATGAATTTAGATATACCAGGTGTTAAATCATGTTTTTTCAACAAGTTAGCAGCATACATATATGCAAATAAGATACAGGCTAGCAGTTTATCCATAAGAAAGTATTATTCTTTTGTTCTGTGCCTCTAAATAAACATTTACTAAGACTTTATTGTAATATTGTACGCATTTTGGTTTTGTGTGTTCTATTTTTTGTTCTCTCTAGCTGTGATACAATCTAGATAGTGATCTGAGTGACTTGGATTTAGAGGCATTTTATTCAGGGTTGAGAAGTTGAGTAATAAGAAAGTAAAGAATTTTTTTAAAAAGGTGACTAATTCTTCATGAAGGAACTTTGAGACAGAAATGCAACCTTAAAAGCCCAGCATAAAATATTTAGAACTTCAGGACAAGAAGGAGGTTTTAAAGCCTTCCTTTCATATCCCTTCATTTTGCAGATGAAGAAACTGAAGCCTGGAACAAAAGTCACTTGCCCGTAGTCACAGAGCAAAGCAGAGCTAAAGTCAGAACTACAACTTGTTTCTTGTCTCCTATATAATGACTTGGGATTCAAATAAAGATTTCTACCTCTTAAATTAACAGCTATCATTTTCTTCAGGATTTCAAGTGTGTGAATTCATTTGATCCTACCATTTTTCCTGTATTTTTCATCACTAAAACACCTCAATCTTTAAAAATGCAAGGTCTTCAGACTGCAAGACTCCCTGGTTTGAAATAAATTGCTATGATTCTTAATGAAACTATTAAAGTAATGAATAGGACTAGGGTAGCAAAGTGACAAGTTAAGAGTTAAATGTGGTGAGAACCTGGCAGCTCCAGCAAGATGTATGCGGTAGGAGGGAGGCCCAGTCAGTGGCTGAGAGGTTAGTAATGTAAACTATATACAACTTGGTATTTGTAAGGGGGGGAGTGCTGTGATAGAGATGCAAATGCTTTTGCACAGAGAGGGATTTTTAGAGAGCAGACTTTGGAACAGTAGAACTAAGAAAACATATAAAGCCAAAGTAGAATCCCCCTATGTTTGCTTTCAGTTATTCTGAGAAGGAGTGTATATAACAGCAGAGCACAGAAAAAAGCAACACACCCCAGAGCCGTTACACAGTAAGGTACAAAACAGCATTGAACCCATGGGAGTGGGAGAAAACAGGAGCCAGGCTCTCCTTCTCTTTCCCCCTCTTCTTTGAAATCGAGATTGAGTCATATTGTATCAGAAAGGGTTTATCATAGAAATCAGAACTGTCTTAAGGTGTTAGCATAGAAGGCTTTGGATAGGAAAGTTTTCAACTTTCCTATCTGCCATTTCTCAACATGGCAGATTTTAGGTTCCAGGGAGAAAATACATTTTTTTCCATTAACAGTGTTCTTGAATGGATTTAGCTTTCTAGTCCCTAAATTGACATAAGAAAAGAAATTTCTGCTTAGGTTGAATATAGCAAATTTCAGGGCTGTAGAAAAACTGTTGAGAAAGCTATGAGCACCTGGCCAGAGGGACTGAGATGGGAGTGGGTTTACAATGCATCATTCATTACTGCAGAAGTACTACGTGACAGAAATCACTAGATCCCATCAGTGTGCAGCCAAGACTTTTAATCACCTTGGCTCCTATTTAATAATGTGTGATATGTATATTCTGTCCCTCATTTAATAGAATGTAGAATTGATCAAGAGCAGAGTCAATTTCTTAACTGTTGCTGCTCACAATGAATGGCCCTTTAATGCTTGGATTTCTAAATCATAAACATGCATGTAGTAACAGTTTTTCATCTAATCTATGTACTTCAACAGTCTCTCACCTATTCCTTTCTCAACCTTTTTCCCTCTCTTACCTTCCCCTACAGTATCTATTTCAATTCATCCTCTTAGCCAGATTGGATTCAGCATGTCCAGAATAGCAAACAATTTATTGTCATCCAATCTGGTTTTATCCTACTCATTACCCTGATTTTCCCCAGGTCCTACTTGCCCACTGTATTGTGGATCTTCCACAGTCCATTCTAATAAAAGGTTTTACAGGGCAGGAAGAAACTTTCTGAGTTCATCCTGTAAGTCCCCTTACCTATAATCAAGACAGTACTACCTCATCATCCCAGACCAATGCCCAAAGCTTCTTTTAATCATTCAACCAAGCATCTGAACTCCTAGTCTTTCAATAATCTAATCAATATCCAAATGCTCCTTCTTAACCTAAACACCATATGCCCTTCCCCTGCCAAGACAGGATCTCTTTTGAACATGGTTCTGAGTCATTTCTATTATGACCTATATTCCTCCAAGCTCAGCTTTCAACCTTCTGAGCATGTCCCTGAGATACGCAGTGACATCCTGGGAATCTCATATGATTGTTTCCTGTAGCTTTGAGAACTAATGTGCCTTCCTTTGAGCTATTGATTCTTGAAATTTGCAATATGCTTTGAATGTAGTTTCCTTTGGGAAAGTGAATGAGTCTAATGTATCCAGCACTGATGTTGTTCTTACAGTGTGACGGACCTGGAGAGCCCCACATTTTTTATCTGATCAATGGAGAATAAATCCATTGCTTACAAGTTTGTCAGAAGACTCTTCCCAATCCACAGCTCCTACATCCGTATACCCTGCATGTCGGCCGAACAATGTGTCCTTGTTTATTTGGGTGCTCAAATGAGAGCTACCTGTTATTTTCTTATTCTGAGATTATGAATCTTAATAAAGATACAGCAAAGGTAGAGGTGGGATGCTTCAGGGGGCTGTAAGTCCAAGTAAATACAAGAGACACGTTGCTCTTGAATGCCCAAATAAACAAACAAGGGCATGCTTCTCAGTTTACCCTCAAGGACTGCAAGATGTAAAAGGTTTAGATGAAGGGATTCTTTTGTCAAATTATGTAGCTGTAGAGTCATAAACAATAATGGGGCACAGTTCTTCAAAATCACTTAGTCCATCCCTATAATTATATAGATAGTGAAACTATGGCCCAAACAAAACAAATGAGTTGATAAAAGTTATGTAGCTATTCAAGTCTTAGATTCTCCCTAGTGTTTACCTGCATTCTCCGTGCTGTGTTAAATAACACCAGAACAACTAGCTAAAAAAGTGACATTATGGTCAGACTGGTTCTTTGATGTGATGTGCCAGAAAAGTTATTTTTAACAGTTAAATCTTCTTTTCACAAAATGAACAGATGTAAATTCAGCTAAACAGGTTTGCATGGGAATACAGCCTCGAAAGGCAATGAATCTGATCATATTACTAACCACTGAGTCCTTTGTGAACTGCATCCTTATTTTTCTTGTTGTTAAACTTTGAGCACATTTCAGTGTCATGTTTGCTTGCTTATGGAAACTTAATCAAGCACTTTCCTCTCTCACTTGTTCATTTCTATTACTCATTCAAGCTTTCCATCTCATACAGTAGTGTGAGTAATCAATCTATTTTGAGACTGCCTGAAAATCTGATGGGTTTCAAATATGTACTTTATTCATGCTGTTGTTTCCTAGGTCCTAATGCCTCCAGGATAACTCTTGGATTTGTGTTTACGTTTCCTTGTGTACACCTTTTTGGCTGTTGGGTTTTCCAGATGGTGTAATATACTAATCTACTACGTGTACAATATTTTCCTTATGGTCACCACTATCAATACTAGGCTCAATCACATCCTTCGGGAAATAACCACCAATTCTTCTTGATTGTGGCACAGTGGACACAAGCACGTGCTTTCTTAGCTTAAGTCTGGTATGAGAACATTTCTTCTCTTTAAGGAAGCCAGTTTATTGTATTGTGTAAGGTAAAGATAAAGAAAAGTATTCCACGCAGATCCTGTCAAGTAAATCCCATCAATAAAAACTTGACTGAGGGTGGTAATAGGTACAATTATGGGTGATATTTAAAATAATTCAGGGCTCATCTTGTATGGTTCTTTCAGCTGAAAGTGTTACTTTCCATGTATAAAAATGTTTGATTCTGGAGGCACAATGTCATTTAGAAAGAATTACCTCTCTTCAATAAGATAAATCAGCATATGAGATGAGAAGAACTGCGAGATGATTAGTCTTGGCACCCTTGCACTCTTCCCAAGCCCTTTTTCTTATCATTCTACACATAGCCTGATCCCTGCCCTTGGTGTCTCTGCCAGATCTCTGCCGTTATTGCATCTTCCTTGCTTGCCTTTATAAATTGAATCAAACAATATGCTTTCTTACCTGTTTATTTATGCTTACCACAAATTTCAATGAAAGGGGAATATATATTATATATATGCATATATATAATATACATATACATATATACTGATATGTGTGTGTATATGAAACTCTCATGGAAGATATTTGAGGCTTTCTCTTGTACATTATTAGCACATCAGCAATGCTTCAGGAAGTGACCTTTACATTTGCAGTTAAGATCCATTTTTATTAGAAATTTGATGCTCAAGGCCTAGATTTCTCTGTTAGCAAACTTCTGAATGAGCCAGCTGCTCCTGTGACCCCAGTCATATGATGGAATACAAAAGAAATCAACAATCTGATATTTGCCCCCCAAAATGTTTTATAGTCTGGATGGGAAGACCAGACTTGCCTGTAAAGAGGTAGGTGAGGTCAATTACACAATAAATGTATAACATGAAATCTACTGTAAGGTGATTGAATGTAGTGGTGGTGATAGGGCTGGAGCTTTGCAGGTTCCCTGCAAAGTACTCATGCCTGTGTGTTCTCATTAATTGTTTCTATTCCTTTTCTCCTAGGATTTTCTGATGTTCCCTAACGTCCATGTAACTACAAGGGCTCTTTATCACCACAAGTGCCACTCTCACCCAAAACCACTCAGAGCTCAAGAATCAAGGCGAAATGGATGCTGCAGTGACAGATGATTTCCAACAAATTCTGCCTATTGAACAGCTGCGCTCTACTCATGCTAGCAATGATTATGTGGAACGGCCTCCTGCCCCCTGTAAACAGGCCCTCTCAAGCCCTTCCCTTATTGTGCAAACCCACAAATCTGATTGGTCCTTGGCTACCATGCCTACTGCTCTCCCCCGCAGTCTCAGCCAGTGCCATCAATTGCAGCCCTTGCCTCAGCATCTGAGCCAATCTAGCATTGCCAGCTCAATGTCTCATAGTACCACTGCCTCTGATCAAAGGCTCTTGGGCAGCATTACGCCCTCACCTTCAGGCCAGTCCATCATCCGAACCCAGCCTGGAACAGGAGCCTACCCAAAGGCTGATGGTGCTCTGAAGGGAGAAGCTGAGCAATCTGCCGGGCACCCCAGTGAGCACCTCTTCATCTGTGAGGAGTGTGGGCGCTGCAAATGTGTCCTCTGCACAGCATCTCGTCCTCTCCCCTCCTGCTGGCTGTGCAACCAGCGTTGCCTTTGCTCTGCTGAGAGCCTCCTTGATTATGGCACTTGTCTCTGCTGTGTTAAGGGCCTCTTCTACCACTGCTCTACTGATGATGAAGACAACTGTGCTGATGAGCCCTGCTCCTGTGGGCCTAGCTCTTGCTTTGTCCGCTGGGCAGCCATGAGCCTCATCTCCCTCTTCTTACCCTGCCTGTGCTGCTACTTGCCTACCCGTGGATGCCTCCATCTGTGCCAGCAGGGCTATGACAGCCTCAGGCGACCGGGCTGCCGCTGTAAGAGGCACACCAACACTGTGTGCAGAAAAATCTCTTCTGGTAGTGCGCCCTTCCCCAAGGCCCAGGAGAAGTCTGTATGACCTTCCCACAAAATGGATCTAGAGCTTTCTCCTTCTATCTCCCATCAGCAAAGCATCGGCCTCATCTTTGAAGAGGGGAAGGAGGAGTAAAGTAGCCAAAGTTAGGGCCTCACCAGTTTTGTTCCTGCAGTGTCAGGGGAATGGCCAAGTACATCCTGGTGCAGGATGCCTTGTTCTTTCTCACAGTGTCTATCCCACTCCTCTTCAACCTTTTTGCACGCTGCCGTCTCAGCCCTTGTGCTGTCATGGCAAATTCAGGTGACATATAGGCATGAGATTTGAACACTGAGGACTGACAGAGCCAGCAACGTGGAGGTTTAGGGGCTCCCCAATGTAATGCCTCTCGATGCAGGCTCTGAGCATCCCTCTGCCTTCCACAGTGCCTTTGGAAGCTTTCTTCTCAGATGGTTTTCACAGGCCCATGTGGAACAACATTCAATATTCCAGGGAATCTGACCCCTTCTCCCTGTTGAGTGCCCTTCTCTTCTTTAGTCCTCTCTTTCTACTTTCTTCTTCTTTCATTACTTTGTTCTGTACTCCTTTCCTCTTCATTCTCACCCACTCTACTTTTACTTTTCCTCTTTTCTTTCTCTACCCCTTCCTTTCTACCCCTTCTGTCCCTCTCTCTCAGGCTAATCCTTTCTCTGTCTGTATTTCTCTTGTTTGATCTATCTTTGTCTCTCTCTACCTTTCCCTCTCTCTCTCTCTAACATGTCCAAAAGTGCTGTTTTTTCTGTAGGTGTTTCCTTTAACGCCAAACTTTGCTATGCTACACTAGTTACTCATTTTTATTAGGGGAAATGGATTACTGTAATGAAGTGATCACTAGCAATAGTCTATATCCTGATGTGTGTGTGCACTCATAACCATACTTACCTGTTTGTGAGCATATGGAGCAAAATTATCTTACATTTCCAGGTTTAATTAGTTGGAGTTTTACTCCCTTTTCCAATAACGAAGTTATAGTACTGACAGATTCCACTAGCATGCTGAGTAGGATAGTAAATCAGGATGCTCACAACTTTGTATGTCTGACCCAAGTGCCAAAGGCAGACGTGCTTTATAGCTAAATGAACAAAGCAAAGGATATTACAGAGGTCTGTTCTCTCTTAGAAGCTAACTGCCCTGAGACTGCATGGCTCAGGCCTTAATAATGGACTGAAAAAGTCATGAAACTCTAGAGCTGGAAGGGATCATAACTATTAATCTAGTTTAATGCCCTTATCTTGCAGATGGGAAAACTGAGACCTGGAGATAGGAAGGGAGTTGCTCAAGGCCACACCCTGAGTTAATAGCAGAGTTGGGACTGGAATACAGGCCATCTGACTCCTAGTTCACTATTCTCTACACTGTACCACATTAAGTCATGGGACTTTTCTCCTAGGACTCTATTAGAAATGACAGAAAGCCATTCCCATTTAATTTTCAGGAACCATGCCCAGCTAAAGTGGCAGTCCTTATGCAGAGCCTGGTGGGTAGCAAATTGACTATCAGGTGTTGAGGCTGCCCCCAGTGAACATCACCTTTGGCTCTGTCACCTTGTAGAAGCTCGTGTGGAAAAGAAAAGACGGCTTAAGGAAGTCCTAACCAAGCTGTATCTTCACCATCGAACCTACCTTTTGCTGCACACACTGTGCACACCTGGCTTTGCAATGGCAGTTACCCGAGAACCTAAATATCAGCAACAGTGGAAAACTGAGATGAAAGATGTAGGCTGCAGAGACCTGACTTTTCTTGAAAAACATCGAGAGCCTGTGCTGTGAATACCTTTCAATGGGAAAAGGCCACAGTGGTGATGGCAGGCTCCTATAGACTGCTGCTAAAAGACAAAAGAATTAAATACAGTTTCCCTCTGTAAGTGAATCCAAAATTCACTACAGAATTCAGAGAATGAGGGCACTTGCTTGAAATGAAGGTGCTCCAACTGAGTTTAAGACTTCCAGACTCTGACTTTACATTATCATCTATTTTAAAGTGTGCATGGATGTGTATTGCAGGGTGAAGAGGTGGGAGAAATGTATAGTCATACACGGGGAAGAATAAAAAGGGAACATCCATGTCCCTTTGTTGGATGTATACTATAGACAATATATGCCACTCGGTCTTTGTTGGTTCTGAATCTCCCTGAAGTGTACTGACATTTGGGCTGTGCACAGCCCCACACCTTCACTTTCACCTCCTCTTTTAGAATTGCTTTGCTCTATTTTTGTATATATAAATATGTTATGATGATTATTAATAATGTTAATGATATTGCTGCAAATGGTGCCATATATAAGGTTTGGCTTCTTGGAACATTTGTAAACCCAAACCAATACGTGTAACCTCTTATGTTGCTTTCAGATCCTTTAATTTTAAGTAATTTTTAAAATCTTATAAATCTGCCTGATTGAACTTTGAACTTATATACCCCTTAAAGCTGTGCCCAGTTCTCTGGGTCAAGCTGGATGGTGATGAGTTGCAACACACTTCTCTCCGCTTTTGCCTGAAATTTGCTTAGAGCTGAGATATATAAGGATTTTATGACACTAGTGCATTGTTCCTGGAGCTAAAGTTATTCTATGGATGTTTGCTTATTAGTTTCAGGGCCCAAAATAACACAAGTCCTTCCTCCTTGACAGCTCCTTGATAACCCAATCCTGCAGTCCTTACTCAGGCAAACTGTGCACTGCCGGAGGGGCCCTGGGCTCTGCCGTACACCCAGATGAGTTCTTCTCGGTGTATTTCTAAATGGCCTTACACTTGGTAGAAGAAACTGAAGGGTTACTCAAATGTAGTTGCAATCTGCAATCTGCTGCTGAGTCAGGGCTTTCACTTGTGTCCAAGTTGGCCTGATATGGACTGCATCTGGTTTACGTATAGATGGGTCCTGTTGGGGTACGCGCACGGGGGTGTGAGTGAGTGTGCATATGTATCCCTTTATATATATATATATATATATATATATATATATATATATATATATAATTTGTAAATA